>NC_141537.1:7762500-7985000 GCF_021556685.1 Rattus norvegicus
CTTAACCACTGAGCCATCTCTCCAGCCCCCAGATTGTCTTAATATAGAGAGCAATTCTATGATTTTAACTTTCTCTCACTGGTGGCTGCATTACTAAACAGTTAACACTGGCTAACAGTGTTTAACACTTTGCATGATTAAACTGCAACATTAGTGGCAGGCTACATTACTATATCATCTAGGGACAGGAAAGTGGCTCCATGGTACCTGAGAACCCCGATGGTAGAGGAAGAGAACCAGCTCTCAAAAGTTATGCTCTCAACACCAGGGAATGCCCAGGCACGAATGGGTGTGCACATACAATTTGTACATGGATGATTCTGTTACTGTATAAGAAATCTGTGTGAAAAGTTTCAATGGCTATTTCATGGTCTCTGGATTGTCAGTGTGGCCTTTAACCCAGCCTCACCTCAGCGCTATGCATATGGAATGCTAACACAACAGAGTCAAGTTATGGGTTATAAATCTGATAAGTCACCTCTACCTTTAATGGCTCTTCCCACTGTGTTTAGCTGCTTGTGTTACTGCTGCAGATGGCCATTCATTGATATGATTAAATTTGATGGTATGATAATGTATGGTAATCATGATTAATCAGAAACCCAGAAGCAAGTGGAGGATGCTGGGTATTATGTCACCTGCATTTTAAACTGCATTCTCTGCTTGTAAGACTGACAATATCTGACAGCTGGAAGGATCTCCTAGCACATTCTCCTGCTACTCCTCAAAGATCTGATAAGAGAAAATGTCCATCATCCCTTCACTATCTTAAGTGCTAATAATTATAAGGCATTGCAGCCATGTTGTAAAAACTGTGAGCACTCAAAAGCAAGACTTTCCTTCCTAGACAGCATAGTCTTGATTCTCATCAGTGAGACTGTAATCAGAAAAGAAATGGGATTTGCTGCAGCAGTCTTTCAGACATGATTTGCATGAAATAGCAGTCAGGACAGCAAGCCCCAATCACCAGCACCTGATACCACACACCATAGCCTGGCCCAGACCTCTGCTACACCAGCCTCATTTAGCAGGTCAAGCCAAACAACACAGACACCACTAAAGACTAATTCCAACTAAAAACTATAAACATTTTCATCCTTGATTTAAATAAAGAGCAACAATTACTCAACACCAGTATGGAGAAAAAGGAAAGTGGACACACAGTCCTGCCCTTAAACAAGAAACCATTCGCAATTGATATCTTCTGGGAAAGAGAAAAATCAACTTTCTCTAATGGGAGTGTAACTGGGTATATCAACCACACTCCAGGGTAGGACCTGTGCCTTTTTTTTTTTTTTTTTTTGAGAGGGGGCTGTTAGTGTGGTTTTATTGTTTTGTGTGTGTGACTGGGTTTTTGTTTGACATTTGATTTTGTTTTGGTGTGTGTGTGTGTGTGTGTGTGTGTGTGTGTGTATGTAGAGAGGTGGGGAGAGGGGAGAGGAGAGGGACAGAGAAATTGTATGAGTAGGGAGGTGGGGAGGATCTAGGGAAGGGAAAAATACGATCAAAATATATGCAGAAAGTTTTAACTAAAAAAGGGGTTGGGGTTCTACAGCTTATCTGTATGTTACTTGTTACCAGAAACATCACTAGTCTAATACAACGGTGCAAAATCACAGAACTGAAATAGCTTTGATAACCTAGGTCAGGAAGCTTTAATCAATGATTCCCAACCTTCCTTATGCTACAAACCTTTTAACACAGTTCTTCATGTTTTGGTGACCCTTCAGCCAGAAATTCTATTACACTTCATAACTGTAAATTTGCTGTTATGAATTGTAAATATGTTTTCAATGGTCTTAGCTGATTCCCGTGAAGGGATCAATCGAGCTCCCCAAAGTCTCACACAGTCTCAATTGCTTTAAATGGAAATTTATATATAAAACAGCAGTGGGAATGAAAATGGACACTATCTTGAAAAAACTCCAAAGTAACATTTATTGCAATAACTAATATTTTGGCATTGCTGTGAGCAAACAATATCTTTTCTAGGATAAACAACTAAAAAAATATACATGAAGAAAATAACTCAACCACTTTCCATGGTAATGACATACAAAGGAGGGACTGTCTCTATGCAGTGAAATCAACAAGATTTTTTTAACATGAAAACAGGAACACTTGAACTGAAAGTAGAACTCAAAAAAAAAAAAAAAAAAAAGAGAGAGGACCTGGCTATACACTCGTGCCTCCTATTACAAAACCAAGACACACACGTGCTCTGAACTGATACTGGCAAGCTCTAGCCGTGCAGTGAGTGCAGTGGTTGGTGCTAACCAGCAAGGAGCCAGAAAGAACAGCCTCTGACCCCTGCCTTGGCTAACACTAGCTCCTGCGGGCCTCTGTCATTTCAATAGCAGGTGCACTTGACATTCAGAAGAGTTTAACACTGACTCACGACACATGTGAAACAGCCATTCTCTGATCAGTATCAACTGAGATAGAATGTTTATTTGCAAGAAATTTAAGTCTGGGCTGAAAATATAAAATAACCATTTAATTAATTTTAAAAGAAGAAATCTACTGCATAGACCTAATTTCTAGCCAAAGTACTGAGGCTTACCAAACATGGGTGGAAAGGGTTAGAGACTACATCCATGTGAACACTAACATGACCCAAAAACTATGACCAAGGGGCCTCCAGAGAAGTTTCTTCCAAAACTGAGTACTTAAAACAGAATTTTCTTATGAACAACAATGCCAAGCAACCAGAGCGTCCAGGGACTAAGCCACTACCTAAAGACTATACATGGACTGACCCTGGACTCTGACCTCATAGGTAGCAATGAATATCCTAGTAAGAGCACCAGTGGAAGAGGAAGCCCTGGGTCCTGCTAAGACTGAACCCCCAGTGAACTAGTCTATGGGGGGAGGGTGGCAATGGGGGGAGGGTTGGGAGGGGAACACCCACAAAGAAGGGGAGGGGGAGGGATTAGGGGGATGTTGGCCCAGAAACCAGGAAAGGGAATAACACTCGAAATATAAATAAGAAATACTCAAGTTAATAAAAAAAATGTAAATTCAAAAAAAACCCCAGAATTTTCTTAGAGAATTTCTCACCTTGACATTTAAACCTTTGACATAAAACATCATATTCAAGTACCAAAGTCACTGTTCATCTTACAACAGTCTACAATATAATACATTTTGGTTTTAAGCGTGAAAATCTAAGTAATGCTAAGAAGTCACATGCAAGTGTTTGTAGTTAGGCTATCTCTGTATTAATTTAATGGTGGTAAGATGGAGGCAAGGCTGGGAATGATCTGGGCTCACTCCCCACTACCATTCAAAACGTAAGTACAAAAACCACAATCAACCAACAAATCTAGAGGAAACTGCCACTAGGAAAAACTCTATACATACTACTTCTGAGTTATTTTTGAAGCTTTCATAAAACTGCCAAAGAAAAGGGACCTTTAAACTAGTGCAGTTACCTCTAGTGAGGAAGAAAAACCACACTCGGGCTAAGTGGCAAATGTACCATGATCCTTTTTAGACCTAGAGTTGGCAACCTTGTCTGTCCTGTATACCTCCCAGTTCAGTAAGTACTGACTATATATATATATCTGTGTATATATATATATATATCTGTGTGTATATATATATGTATATATATATATATATATATTTCTTTATCAATTCAATGCATCCTCAAAGACAAAGCAAAAGGAAATTTTAAACAGTCTCCCCTCTCTACACTACTCACTTTCACAAGTACCAGTAAACTGTCAACTCTAATATTGTGTAACAGTTTCCTCAGAAACTAACATTCTATCCTGGAGGTAGCTCCTTCAGTCAAAGGTAAACCACTTGAAACAGCATCAGGAAGTTCCTGAAACTGATGGGATTCAGTAGGCTCTCCTTGCCAGAGTAGCAATAAAAACTGAGAGTGCCCTTCACAAGGAAGCTGAAGCGGCAAAGAAAACTCTCAGAACAGCTGCCTGAAAGAGATTTATACCCAGTGAGACTACCTGGAAAAGACTCTCTCCAAACCTGTTGAAGTTGCCTGTAGGCTGTGCAGGTTTCCTGCTTTGTGAGCTATCTCCCATGGTAGGGTAACCTTTGAGTTATTTCTGCTCCTGTAAGTAAGCCCAATAAAAACTCATTGGTTCACTCAAGTTGGACTCCAGTGGTATTCATACCTTAGTCTGCTGTTGTTTTCCTATTTAGGGTAAACAGGTGTGTGTATTACATCTCCTAATGAACCATTTTGTCATACAATTACTTCTAACTGGAAAACCAGCTGTGTACTAGTATGTGCAGCATTCTCCAGGATAATGTCTATTCTCAGAGCAATGAGAATACTCCACTTGAGAATGCTGAGCAGAACAAACTTTATTCTTCTCAATTTCTAATTTTTTTTAAATTGGTACAAAGACTTCTAAGTTCAAATTTAATTTTATGCACCAAAGAAATTCAATGAATCCAGTAGACTTAGAAATTCTAAAGTTGGGTTTCCTTTTTTTAATAAACTTTTTATATAATAATTTTATGCTTTTTCTTAAAATGGATCCCTCACTAAATTAAAGCAAGCAGTCCTTCATAGTTTGAATGATGAGATCTTATGTTTTCTCCACCATTTTAGTAACTTGTTTACAGAGAACATGACGTGCACTGTGATTCAAGCCCAGGGAAAAGTTGGGTTTCTTAACTGAACATTAATCGTTTTTTGTGTAGTCTCTGTATGAATGCGTGTGACATGATACTGGAGACGGAAATGTGAACATGCTTGTCAAGCAAACACTGTGCTGCTGAGCCATAATCTCCAGCCTTTCATTTTCTTTGAGGCAAGGTCTCACTATCAGGCTGGCAACTACCTCAGCCTCCCATATACTAGGATTACAGGCATGTGTAAGGACTGTGAGCCATTTTATAAAGCAAGAGTCGGTGTAAGTAATACTAATTCTCTCTCAATATTTGGAAAGGGCTGGGATAAGGACTGCAGTACATATGACCAACAGTAGTAAATGGTCAAAGATTTAACTAGACCATAACATTGTTTTGGTTATCTTTATAACTTTACTTAGGTTTTAAGTAAAGACACAACTTGGGCCTCACTGAATACCGCCTGCCCCCACGTTAGGATATTAATCTCTCAGCTACTGCTCCAGCGTCGTGCCTGTGTGCTTCCCACCATGAAGACCAGGGACACATCCTCTAAACTGTAGGGAAGCCCACAGATAAACGTTTTCCTTTGGAAGAGTTGCCTTGGTCATGTCTCTTCACAGCAACAGAGCAGTTACTGAGATTCCAGCCGCAAAGCCTTACAACCTGAGTTCCATCCCTGGAACCCAACGGTAGAAGAGGACCACTTCCTTCCAAGTTGCCCTCTAACCTCCAAGTGCTTAGTTTTCATTTTCCTCTAGTAATATTCTTAAAACAGCATTTGTTTTTTTTTTTCTTCTATTATCAAGAAGGGTAATATACAAGTGGAAAATAAAAGTTAAGTGAAAATTGCAAATTACTCTAATTTCATATTGACAAGCAATTTGTTTCATAAAAATATTAAATTACATAAATTTCTGAAAACCAGAATTGCTTTTTTACATCAAATTCTAGTACCATAATGTAAATTAAACATGAAAACAAACCAATAAGAGATTTCACACAGGCCTGAGGAAAGAGAAGCAGCATTACAAATTAAAGCAAGAAAACAAGTGCTTCCTCCTCACGTGTGCACAGAATGACTCCATGTCACCTGGGGATAAAGCCATTTACAAAGATGCTCTGAATGGGAACTGGAAACTAAAAACAACTAACTAAAAGCTAAATTTATACAACTTGAACAGCAATCTAAGAAAAAAAAAAAAACTTTGCTAAATATGGGAACAAGGCAAGAAAGAACCAGCTTCAGATGGTACCACAAATAACTGCTACAGAGCAAGAATATCTAAAAATTACTCTACACCCTGAATTCAACGCTGGACTTTTCAGTCCAACATTGTACTTTTCAGTGGACTTGGTCAGTTAGGCAAGCTCTCCATCTAATCCGTCTGGAGCTACCGCACACATCCATCTATTATTCATCATCAAGAGGCAACAAACACATACTCAAAATCACTCTCTTTTGTCCATACAAAGAGCATTGGCATTTCATTGTCTGGACTAATTTCCCCATGGTTCTTAAAAAGAACATGTATTCAGGGCTTTAATAAACCAAGAATTCAAAGAAGGTAAAATGCATATATTTAAGCAAATACTGGACTGTTTTTTCTAGTTACAGATAAATGACAAAAAGCATATGAGTGTGTACTTTGTTTCAGACTTAATTTTTTTCACTTTAGAACAGGAAACTTGTGGCTAATACTCTTAGCTCTTTAATAACCAAGCACTTCGTTCTTACTAGAATTTGACAACTCCCTGTAAGATGTACCCTCAATACAGGACCATGACAAAATCAGAATTCATATTCTTTAAAAACAAAGGCATTCCTGCAATAGTCCTGATTCAGCAATTTTACAGCTACAGAATTAATTGTGCTCTCAAAGAGCCAGTGACCTTAAGGTTTTTAATAAACATTTTCCACCAGAGACTGTAGTGACCATTTACCAATGCCCACACTGTTTCTGGCCAGGCAAGTGCAATACCAGTGCCTCTCAGTCACCCTACACTTCCTCCTGCCAGAGAGAAGAACAGCTGCTACTTACTGGAAACCTCTGGGGTCCCACCGCAGGCCTCGGCTGGCTTGGAACTGGCAGCAAGGGCACTGTAAGAAAACACATTTCAATCACTTGGCATCAGACCAGCTGGCAGGAAGGTAACCATGAGCTGTGGCACAAAGTATACATTACATACACTGTACACACAGTAACATTAAGTTTAGACTTCTCCTATAAACACTTGGTTCTTAAGGGACAGGGGAGGGTAATTTTGGCCCCAAAGTAAAACAGTACCAATCTGAAGCTTAAGTTCTAACAGAGAATTACTATTCAGAATTCAAATATTTTGACAACAAAAGAAGACAATTTTTTTATGAAATAAAAAGATCTAGTTTCAGTTGAATGTGACACTGTAGGGACACTTGTAACCCCACCATTCACGAGTCTGAAAAAAGAGTACTGTTGCAAGTTTGAGGCCAGACTGAGTTAGACAGTGAGCTTAAGACTGGCCAGTTATACACAAATTAAAACATGAATCCTATGGAATCACAAGAGAAGAGAAGAGGAAGGAAAAAGGCAGGCAGAGGAAAGATGGAATAACGCTCACGTAGGATTACAAAGAAGGACAAGATAGGAGATGTCTATCCTGATACTTGCTGTTTGGTTTTGTTTTGAAAGAGGCAAAATTCTCACCAGTCTACTAGACCAAGGTTTTTGGACCAACTTGGCCTTGTACTCACAGAAAACCTCCTGCCTCTGCCTCCGCCTCTCTGCCTCTCTGCCTCTGCCTCCCAAGTGCTGTAATTAAAGGTGTGCACCACCACCGCCCAGCAGAGGAAATCTTATGGTAGAAAAAAAGTGGGAGGACTAGGCTAAAGCATAGGGCTAAAGCATATGCTGCCTCTTTGAAAAGTGCTACACATTATACTGATTTCACTGACCTGGATTTGAAACACTCATCACTGTTTTGTGTTATGGGAGCTCACAGTCAAATATGGTGCCAGATGCACCTAGGAAACTCCCATATGAGCACCTTAAATGTGACACATTGGGAGAGGTCTTTAAAGAGGTCCAAATGGTAGGCACTAATCCAACCTAACCAGCATTCTAGAAAAAAAGGAGAGCAAATAGTATGCTCACAGAGAAACCATGTGGGGACAGAAACACCATATGCAACCCAAGAACTGAGCCCAGGGGAACAAGCCTGCCCATGCCTGCACTCTGTTACAGCAGCCTCTCTCTTGCAGGGACTCCAGCTAGACAGCTAACAACTACCTGCAATTCTGACTCTAGGGATCCAACTCCTTTTGGCCTACACATACAGGCACATTCACCCACATCAACAAATATTCACGTAAGTAAAAATAAGTCTAACTAGGCATGGAGATACATGCCTTTAATTCTAGCACCCAAGCAGCAGAAGCAGGCAGATCTCTGTGAATTTCAGGTTAGCCTAGCTCCAGGTCAACCAAGGCTACTTACTAAGACACTGGATGGATGGATGGATCGATGGATGGATGGACGGACGGACGGTCGGACAGATAGAATGAATCTTTTTTGTTTGCTTTGAGACAGGGTCTTGCAATGTACCTCTGGCTGTCCAGAACTATATAGAACAGGCTGGCCTCAAATGCAGAGATCTACCTCCCTTTGCCTCCCATGTCCTGGGATTAAAGGTGTACATTTTAAAAAGACTTTTAAGTGTACTTAGCTGTTAAGACTTTGAGACTTGCTAGTGTGAGCTATACTTTGCATGTATAGAACATATCTTGGCACTCAGTCTCTTCCATTTACGCTTATTAACAAAGTACTAAATGAACAAACACTACTAGAACCTCACAGGAAACCAGTAAGGATAAGGCTTTCCTCTTGCTGGCATTAGGTACATGAAAGGCAAGAACAAGTAGTATCAAAGATCCTGGGTTCATGGTGACGTTAAAGAGCTTCAAACAAACTCGGCATTTACTGGGTCACTCAAGTTCCAGGATGCAGGACCTACATTTAATACTTTCCCAGCATGGTGACTTCTAGCAAATAATGCCAGTTGGCCTACAGAACATTCCAGGACCTGTTTACACCTTTACTATTTTGCGCTTCCAACACTATTATTTCTGTTAGGCTGAAGGAAATCTATGCACCTTACCAACCACCAGTTTCCCACTGAAATTTATAAGGAAATACCTAATTAACTGATGCTGGTGTAGTGCAACCACTGAGAAATTCAATTTGGGGAAACAAAAAGATGTTTGGGGCTGGAAGAATGTCTCAGAGATGATCAGATCCTAGGACCTGCAGAAATGTCACATGGTATGTAACCCAGCTGCAATCCCAGTACTGGGAATGCAAAGATGGTGAACACCTAGAATAAACAAGCAGCTTGATGAGCACAGGCACATTGCTTTCATTCTCAACTGTGAAATCTCTCCACCTCTTGAGCTCACCATCAAAATCCTTTAACTCTCTCCTTTCTCAGGAGCCCCAAAGTGTCAAGGATCCCTCCCACTCTTCCTGAAGGTGGGTTCCTTACCAATCCCACTGCTGTTCCAAACTGAGATCAAGGCTTACACTACTTAGAGCTTGAAGTACCTCATGCTACTTCCTCTACCTTGCAGAATCAGTTCCTGAGTCACTGCCACCATCTTCAGAACTCTCTGTTCCAGTCCCACTGCCACCTCTGGAAGGGGTGCCTGCCTTCCTGTCCATGCAGCTCTCAACAGTCCATCATCTCTCTCCCTCCAGGACCAATTTCAATAATTTTCTCCCCATCTGGTATCTTCACAGGACCCATCCATTTCAGGCCCTGCTTCTCCACTGCTCTGAAAACACAGCTGCCTATACTAAACCCACAATAGGAGGTAAGCACAGCCAGTGACACAACATCATGCCAGGTCTCAGCTCCAGTTGTTTCCTCCAAATTTGGGGCTCACTTCTGGTCTGCTCCCAGAACATGGCTTCAAGGCCTCTCCTTGGACTTTTCCACATCCTCTATTCCCCTACTTAGGCCACCACAGAACTTACCCAAGATTCTGACTCCTACCACTATACATGTAGGGCTACCTTCTGCACTTGCACTACTGCCCCAAATCCCATGTCTGTTAAGTTCCCCATTCCTACTCCTAGTTCTCAGGGTCCTGCCAGTTTAAGCTGTCCTTCTTGCCTGTGATTTTTCACTCCCTGTAAACATGGGATATGACTCAACTTGTTTTAATCTTTCTCAAGCCTACTCCCCCCACCCGACCACCTATTGACAACAACTTTTTGTTAGAGAACACTATGGAAAGAAAGCCTCTCAATATACATCAGGACCTTCCCATTCTAGGCCCAATTTAGTCAGGCTCCTTCCTATCACTTTCAGTTCACAAGCCACCAGCAGAAATGAGGCCTTCCTTCAGCACAGGGCAATCAACAGCCTGTCCAGAAGTCACTTGCTTCCTCAGCTTCCCAGCCTTCCCCCAGAGGCTCTGCCAGATTCTTACTCCCACTCACACCCCAGCCCCAGGTCTCTATATACCCACACCTCTGCTAGTGTTCTAGAGCAGTACTTCTCAGCCTTCCTACTGCTGCGGCCCTTTAATATGTTTTGGTTACTCCAACCAGAAAATTATTTTTGTTGGTTCTTCATAATTTTACTACTGTTATGAATTATAATGTAAATATCTATGTTTTCTGATGGTCTTAGGTGACCCCTGTGAATGGGTCCTTTGACAACCCTCCAAGGGGTCGCAATCCACAAAGTGAGAACCACTGCTATAGACCTTCTATATTTACCAGCAATGCCCAACTTGAATTGTTAGCCCAGATCATTTGGACTTACTCACTTGTTAACTAGTCACCTCCACCCTCTTAGATACTCAGCCTCCCTTCCCTATTCATCCAATCCACCTGCATTACACGTAGCCTCCCACTGCCTCTGCTGCACAATCCTCTGACTCCTGGCTTTTGTAGTCATCTATTAGCAAGACCTACACTTCTCTCCAAGTATACTTCCTAGTCCATCCACTGAGCTAGTCTTCACAAGCTATCACCTTTTACCACATCACAGTCTACTCAAGAAATAGCTTGTTGTTACTGAGTAGACTTGAGATAAAATGACACTTTTGATTTTCAGTTAGCTCATGAGACACCCACCTATCAAGACTTTTCACCTTTCCGATTTACCCCAAATGCTATTAAGCAGCTGCAATAAGCTCTAATGGTACCCATTTTAACAAGTGTTCGATCGTCAGATCTTGCTCTTTCTTGATCCACCACTACACTGTGCATTAGCTGTGGCTTCAGGGCCAAACATGCTGTTGATGTTTCCAGTTGTCTCCAAAGTAGAGCATTTTTAACTCACGTAAGAGAATCACTACAAGTTGTTTGGTCTAACATCATATCCACAGTATAAGGATCAAATAGTAAAATGCCATTAGCAAAAAATAATAGAGCATTAAAATGATAAACAGAAGCACACTAAAAATGCATTCTATTAAAAATGACCAGTTTCAGATATGTGAGAACCAAAATTCCTTTTTGCCCAGCTTTATATACCATAATCCAGGCAACTCCTCCCAGTAAACACTAAAGTCCTTACATTGGCCCTCACAGGAGGGACACTGCATCACTTCCCTCCTTCTGTAATTCACAAGGTGTTTGTCTCAATTAGTTCAAACCCAAGATCTGCTCACTATCAACAGCCCCACTTACTTGTGTACCTCTCCAAGATTTGTGACCATCCTCAATGCTTTCTCATTCTGAATGTCCCTAGAACTAACCAACTCAATGAACCCCCCCCCATAACTGTATGCATTCCTATAACTTTGGTTTTTTTCAATTTTTAAATGTTTTTAATGATAGTTCTTAAAAAAAGCACACCTCTACGAGAGGTAGTGGAAAAGAAAGGATATGGGGGAAGTGGACCTGTTTAGAAATGGTTCTTTGGAGCAACTCCAGTCTGTGTTGTCTGTAAATAGGTAAATTCACTTCACAGGTTATCGGTGGCAGCTCAAGCCACTCATCACACCTCACAGAAATATCAGCAGTCCAGTTCAGTAGAGTCAGGTCAGCAGCAGCAGTGGCACAACCAAGCAGGAACAGCCAGGCCTCAGCCTCAGCACAAATCAGCAGGAGGGACCAGGAGAGACAAGACCTGGAGACACACCAGGACAAGTCCTCGCCTGTGCCTCTCTCAGCAACAGTGAAGATCAGCAAAGAAGCAAGACCAACAAGCATTGCACAGCTAGCTCTATCACCAACAAGCATTGCACAGCTAGCTCTATCAGCAAGCCTAGTTCAGCCCCCGTCACTGTCCATTGAGTCCTATTTATACCCTCCAGACATCACGTGTCCTCCACGGGTCTTGCATGTGCATCTGTCTCAGCTGACATCACTCTGCCAATCAGCCCAAGTCTACGGAAGCAGCAAGAAACTGCTACATACCACCAGAAGTTTTTGGTATGTTTCTATGTCGTCCTGACAAATGCAATGTGAGGCAGACCAATACAGGCATGCCATTAGCAAAGAATCTTTCATCATGTGTCCTCTTACATGTTTGATTTTAGCAGAACATCCTCTCTCCTGTGTCTACTTCAGCAAAACGTTTCTTCACAAGTCTACCTTAGTCTTTCACCTGTGTTCACTTCAGGAATCCTTCACCTGTGTGCCCAACAAAATACTATCCAACACAACTGACTCTCCAAAGAACCTTCAAGTTTCCACTTTAACACTCCCAACACTGCTCTCCTTGTCCTCTTCACCTGCATTTAGCATGCTACACAAGGCCTATTACCGACCTTGGGTGCTGACAGTCTGCCTCTGCCCATGAAGGAGTAAGAACATGAACAGAACCCTGGTCTGCTCTGCTCTCCAACAAAGCCAAGGTGCCTGGAACAGGTGGAACAGAGAGAGAAGCAAGTGTTCAGAGAAGCTACACATAACAGCTCCCAGCTCCAGCACCTCTTGTTATAGCAATAAAGGAAAGATAGCCTGGTTCTTCCCTGCCACGTAACACAAACTAAAGAGGCACACGATGTATGACCTAAGAAAAACAACTGTCACTTCCAACATCCTTACCATGAGGCGTGTGTAATAAGAATTCAGAGGCTTCAACAACTACCTTTAGGTTGTTCCTGACATTGAGATTGGCACAGTATATTCCATTCAATCACAAAGTAAGAGTTAGACATTTTGAAGAAAGTGACTTCTTCAAAGTTACACTACAAGCTACACTGTGTCTGTGACTCCTCACAGACCGGAACATGAATCTAGCTGCTACTGGGGTAGCTTTCTGAATGAATACAGACCAGAAAAGAGCACGCACCTTGAACAGGGGTTACCACTGTCCCCTTGAAGTGTGGGTTGATGTGGATGTTCTTGGGCTGCTGAGGAGTCACTGGGGGAGGGGTCAGCATCATCCTTGGAGTCTCAATCTGGGGGGGCATGTGCACTCCCTGAGGTGGGGAGGGGTGATGCGGGTGCTGTAAGGGGAGTAGAGGCTGCAGCTGCTGTTGCTGGAACAGACTTCTGATTGGCTGCTGCTGAGGTGGTGGCGGTGGTGGAGGAGGCTGCTGCTGTGGAGGAGGGATTAATCTTGGAGAGTGAGCCTGAAAACCACCAACAGAGACAAATTTACAGAAATCAACATTTAGAAGAATACAAAAGTAATACTGATGTGCTACAAGCTTACACCAATTAACTTCCTAGAAAGAGGTTTACAGTAAAAACTTGTACACAAACTTTGTACACAGGATGTACAATAGACTCACAAGTGTCACTCAACTTAGCCAGTCCATGGCAAAGAGGGAAGACATGATAGCCCACACAGCATGAATTCTGAAGAAATAAAATTCTGCCCAGAAAACAAACTGCCCATAATGAGCGAAGATACCCATAGCCTCTAAGCATAGCTAGCCCTGCCTCTCTTCAAAGGGATAGAAGGCAGACAGAAGCAATCACTAGAAACTTGCCATTAAGAAAGGGTTAGGGCTACATAGAGCTGTTCCAAGAAGAAGATGCTTTGAGAAAGTGGTATCTGGGCCAAGCCTCCATTGGAGAAAAGAGATGCATCACAAAGAGAACAATAGATTCTGAAAGTTGAAAAATAGGCAAAAGGACTTCTTGTTTAATCAAGGGGGGGCAGGGCATAGAATATGATAAGAGGGTCAACAAACAAACAAAACAAACAAATAGAAGCACAAATTAAAGTAGCCAAGATACCTAAGTAGCAAGTCCGCATTGAAAGGTTGTACAGGAAGCAGCAGGCCTATTCCTGACAGCCACAAAGTGAGTTGCAGTCAGACAATCTGATTCCACGAGTTTTGCTTTTAATCACTAATCAACTCTACTGCCAATTAGCAGTCAAAACACTTGTAATTCAGCTGTCTAATTAGTCTTTTTCCCTGGGATGATGCCCAATTATAGAGGATCTCTGCAGTCCAAGTGAAAGGTACAACATGCATGGTGAGGAAGTCCTAGTGATGCCCTTTCTAGGAAGGTGACTGACTGCTCAGAGTGTGAGATGGACGGGATGACCACAGGCCTGGGACAGGGACAGGCCATGGCAAAAGGCAAATGGAAGAACAGCTACTGTCTGACAAAAGACTTAAGAGGAACAATAAAATTAAAGTTAAATTGTACATGGCCTTGGCTGGCTGTCTTTCCTAAGAAAGAACTTTTCCAAAGACTCAGAAACCAATAAACCTGAACACTCCTATTCCTAGAATCCAGGGCACACTGCTCATTACTTTTATGCATGCAAGTGTGTAATATATAGAATTGGAAAAGGCTGCATGTTGTTTGAGCTGGTACTGAAATTCGTGGAGGGGAGTCCTCCCCATTTCAGGCACTATCATGTTTGTCTGGGGGTGGGATGCACCCCTAACTTTAACAACACATTACCCAAGAATAAAAAAATAACTGAAAATATCTAAGTCATGTCACTGAGTAATGGCTACCACTGAGAAACTGTTTAATAGTAGATCTTACTCTTGTTTATCCCATGATAGAAAAATACCTAAAATATTTACAGTCTGAAAGAGAAACTGTTAGTTCAGCCATGGGAAGCTCATTAATGAAGAAAAGGCTAAACTAGAAACACCTCAACATCCCTGGCTGATTTCTGCTGGATGCTGTGAGCCCCTCATTTAATAATGTTACCCTCCTACTGTCAATATTTATTAAGCTGGAGGGCCTCAGCTGAGCAGAAAATCTTGCACTGGCCTGGACTCTAGCTGGATGCTTTAGAGGGTCTTCCCCACAGTTGATATCTCCTGAAAGGAGAGTGCAAACCCTGAAAGAGACCAGAAGAAACACAACTATTGGAAATGTTCCCACCAAAGACATGGTAACATGACGTAAATGATGAAGAGTTAACCATGGTACAATCTTTGCACAACACTTAAGTGTGAGAGACAGGAGTAGAAGAGGGTTAGCTCTAAAGCAAAGCAGCCCAAAAGAGAAAGGAAGTCATGTGACACCTCGGACCCTGGGGCTGTAAGACAGGCATCCAAAATGAATGTGCACTAAGAGTGCAGGCTAGGACTTCAAGAAGAATAGACCCAGATCAAGAAACAAGACCCAAGAACATTCTTCTGAGAATGTGCAGGTGAACAGACAAGGGGACAGATCCATTCTGCATGAGGAAATAAGTGAACAGGATCAAGCATTTATGTGGCTTGGAGAGGGACACCACAGGCAAGCTTACTGACATGATAGCCCCAATGAGAAAAAGAAGGCTGCAGCCAAAGAGCATGGCTAGCCAGAGGGTTTGGTAGCTATGCAACCCACCAGGTGGTCAGTCACACCAAAAACACAGCTACTGTCAGGATGCAGGCTGCCTTTGCTTTTTAACTAGCTATAAAGGCTATCTCCCACCCACTATTCACTTCCCTTCTCACTGATAAATAGGCACTCATGTTGATGAAAAACTAGTCTGGGATATAATTTGTTAACCTTAATGGAGAACCAGCCAACTGTGTACAAAAGAGCAATGTACTGATGTCACCAAACTTTCAAGTACTATCACCCACCTTTCCCTCTTCCCTTGGGGTACATTAAACCTGGATTCTCACAAGGCCAACAACCACCCTTTCTACTTCATCACTTCACCAATGGAAACAGAATGTTAACAGAAGCCAAGTGGAGGCTGCAAGCCTTAGAGGGGTATGTGGTATACGCTAGGGGCATATCCTGCCTTAAGTTTCTTCCTAACACTGTCTTCCAAAGAAGAAAGCCATGAAGCTTTACCTTTAGCTTGAAAAGGACAAAATATCATGACTCCTGTCTTTGCTTCTGAGACCTCCCAGAAGAAATCCATACAAGTTTAACTGGATAGTTCAGTCTCAAGTTATGAACATTTTTAAAAGATATAATAATAGTTAGTCTGGAGAGATGGCTCAGTGGTTAAGAACACTGACTGTTCTTCCAGAGGTTCTGAGTTCAAATCCCAGCAACCACACAGTGTCTCACAACCATCTGTAATGGGATCTGATGCCCTCTTCTGGTGTGTCTGAAGACAGCAACAGTGTACTCACATACATGAAGTAAATTTTAAAAGTCTTAAAAAATATATATTTAAGAAAAACTGCTATTAGGGGGCAAACCTATAGAAAAACTATTTATAAAACAATCAACTATGATCTAAATCCTGTGTTACCATCAGCATTACTTCAGCAGCATACTTGAAGAGGCCTCTGATAGAAGGGAGAAAATTGGGCCTCAGTTAGCCACACAGGCCATCAGCTGTTCAACAGAGTGCTGAGATGGATTTTTAACTAAGAGTGAAAGCACCCAATCCTAAGGCTATGAATAAAATCTTACTACAGACCAAAATTCAGAAGCTTTAGCCATTTCTTCTACTGCTTTAGTGTCATTTCAGAAAAGGTGAGTGTGAATTGTGTTTTGTACTAAAACTGTCAGGTACTACATTATAACCCCATAATTACCACAACAGGAGGCTGTGTAGGAAGCAGGGCAGGCCTGTGCTCCTTCATCCTTCCCCTCTCACTGTTGTCCCGTCTCTGGTCTCCCATTCCTCGGCACATCAGAGAGCCTCCTCGCCTTCCTCCCCGCCGGGAACCGTAGCGCCCCTGCTTATGCTGTCGCTCTCTTTCTTCAAATTCAAGCAATGCGGCTTTGGCTTCTGCAGAAAGCTCTATGTAAAAAGATGCACAGGTGTTAAGTACAGCCCACACTACATACAACTGTGGAGAGGACAGTAAGAGCCAAGTACCAATCTCTTAATACAAGTACCATCTATCAATCTTAAATGCTTTCATTTTCACAGTGTAGATTTAGTAAATCTAAAAAGTAGCCAATGTTCACAGACCACTATAGTAGAGGAGGAAACTGCTCCTTTACTGGGCAGTAAGAAAATGCTACTAGCCAGGCATGGCAGTATGTGCCTTTAGTCCCAGCACTCAGGAGGCAGATGCAGGTAAATCTACATGACTCTAAAGTCAGCTTGATCTATAAAGTGAGTTCCAGGACAACCAGGGCTACACAGAGAAACCCTGTTTCAAAAAACAAAAACAAACAACAATAAAAACAAACAAAGAAACAAGAAAATAACACTAATGAGTAACGGCACAGAATCGGGAGGAAGCAAACAAAACCAAAAAGCTCACATAAATCAAAGCCATTAAGCCAAATTATTAAGGATAACTCCTGAATGGAGCAGTCATTAATTGAATTTTGCTTTAAACTTTTACACTCATTAGCATGTATGTCATGCTGTAAAAAGACATCGTATGTCCATGCAGCCAGCTACAGACACCTTCTCAAATAAGAAAGCCATGCAAAACAAAAGTGGCTCCTTAAAGCACTGCGAGAGCTTCGTGCGTTCCTCCTGTTTCACAGTGCAACGAACATGGCATGGACCCTAAAACTCTTCTATCAGTGCATTATTCTAGGCACCTAAGGGAGCCCTTTCATTCATGTAGGCCCCTTTACTTCACAATAGTGTCTAAAAGTATTACTTAGTAATACTACTACATAGTAGTACATCCTATATCAGTAAACGTGTATTTTCTCAAAAGTTTCTCAAGATATCACTAAACACACTAAATATCATTAAGCCTTCCTTCTCCACTCAGGCCAGTTAAATATCACTGGAGTCTACTTTGCCACATCAGACTAAAAATCTCTAAGCTATGATTCATTTTATTGGAAATATTGATATGGAATCCCCTCTCATTCAAATGAGTATGAACCCTTGGGAAGAAAACAATAATTTCTTAGCCAGCGTAGACTTTTATTTTAATCTTGACTACATTATTGCTTCACACACACATTTTATGCAGTGAATCAGCAATTATTTTTCAAGTAGTTCTGAGTGTCAAGATTAATTTTACTATCCTCAGTAATAAAATGGTTCTAAATGACATCTTTAATCAGCAAGAAAAAATGCTCTTATCCAATTGAGACAAGCTGCCACAAAAGGTCACCAAAATATGACAGGATAGAAATTACATTTGTAACTTCAACTGAAATGTTAATTTCCCCCCGTAAGTATTTCCTGAACTATGTCTAAATCCTAAAGGGATATATCATAAAGTAACTACAACCATACAGTATTCTTAGCAAAAATGTATAATAATAATATATACATATCCAAATAATTATAAAGTAGTTAGAAATGAATATATACTTATGGCATATAGTTGGGCAAAATAAAAATGGCAAACGTCAAAAAATAACTGAACCCCAAATTTTTAAAACAAGAACCATAGTATAAAGGGCTAAGTGTGTGGCTACTAGCATTAGCAACCACCCACTGTCACTAGACGAAAGAGTTCTCCCACAGGTCTTTGGTTTCCAATCAAAGTAGCCAGGATATTAGTTCAATAGACAAGACGTAAGGGTTGCCAAGCAGTTAACACAAAGTAATAAAAGGTAATTTAATACGATGCATGTCTCAGTGAAACTGAACACAAAATTCAGAGAGTAACTAGGAAGCTTAGCTTTACAAAACACTTTCCCTCACAGCCATGCTGTTTTCAAAATCCACCCCAAGTCCAAGTCTGCTTCCTAGAGCAAGAGAAGCCATTGCTCCTCACTTCTTCACTTCTAGGCTGAGTCTAGAGAAAAGCCTGTCAACCTTGTACAGCGCATGCCCTGGCATTTTCATATACAATAAACCAATCATTACATACACAGTCTAGATCAACTGGACTCTACCAGAGAATTACCACCTATCCCTGTGGCTTCCTCTGCACAAAATGGTTTACATTCTGAATTCACAGTTGGATGTCATCCTTGGGAAAATGGAGAAAAGTATCACTTAAATAAATATATTTCTGTAAGTTTTAACTTGCAGAAAAAAATCTGACTGTAAAAAGGGCTAACCAATTAAATAAGAATATCTTAGCCCCAAATTCTACTGCTAACCCAGCCTGAAGTAAATATCCCAATCAACAAGTGAGATTTTGCTCTTTAACTGTGAAGAGGGTCATGTGTGTGATATAGTGCTCTTCACATTTGAGTCATTATGTGTCTCAAACTCCATTCTAGATCTCAAAAAGATCACTTCACACACAACTGTTCAGAAATGAGAAGTACCACAGCAGCAAGTGATTCTCAAGCAGCAAAGGATTCTCACAAATAATCAAAGCTATCGATCACTAAAGGAGTAAGTTGTTATTTGTGGGCTGTAGAGTTGGCTTAGGAGTTAAGAGCACTGGTTGCTCTTCCAGGGGACCCAAGTTCAATGCCCAGCACCCACACAGCCATTCATAAACACCCCTAATTCCAGTTTCAGGGGATCCAGGCTTTCTGAACTCCACAGACATTTATTTCAGGCAAACACTCCAAATGCACCAATTAAAATAAATCTAATTTTTACAAGTTTTTATTTGTAAACAAAATGACAAAAAGAAAACAAAAAATTCAAATATTCAAAAACTATGCATCACTAGAGAACATAGGAACTCTAGAAGAAACACACTTTTGTCTCAGTGTAAAAGCAGGCAAACTGTTTTACAATCCAATAAACTTCATCTTGGGTCTGGGGACACAAAAACAAGCTGACAGGTAACACTCATACAAACTTCTAGCTCTCGAAGGCTGTGGCACCATCATTCTCACCAAGTCTTGTACCTGTCCACTGTCTAGAAAGGTGTAAGGCCTATCAGGAAGCTCCTTCTCTCAGGAAACCAGTCTTCTAAGGAGCGGTAACATCCTTTGTTCTTTGAAAATGACCCAACTTTGAATGAAGTTCCTAGTAAACTTTCAAACACCGCGCTTCCCTAAATTAGGACTCTAAATAAAAAGGAACTTCTAACATTTTTCTTTTGTTCAATTATCTAGCCAAATTACCACATTCTACTAAAATGCACTTAGTCCTTTTTAAGAGGAAAAATACATTATCAAATTGTTTTCCCTTATAGGACTGCTATAACAAAACAACCCTCCTAGTCTTTTGTCTCTGGAGAAGACTGGTTATAGCTATCAGGTACCTTGAAAAGAAAGCAGATTTGACAGCTTTCTGAAAAACGGAGAGTATAAATGACTCTGAAAAGAAGGGAAGGAAGCAAAAGGCCTTAAAAAAAAAGGAATGGACAAAACCAAAACTAAAATATGAATACAGGCAAGTAGAACACTCCAGAACGGCCATGCTCACATCCTCAGAGAGAGATACAATGAATATTAATAACTGTGATGAGTTGAATTTGTGTTGTGGATGAGGGCAGCTTGGTGTTCACCTGGAGACTTTGTATGTGCCCCTGAAAGATGCATGCTGCTTGATTCTCTTTAGTAGTAAAAACCGAGCGTGTTGTAGTTTGAATGAGAATGGCCCTTAAAGTTCAGGGAGCGGGGGAACCCTAAGTGAGTGAAGACCTGAGGGAATGTGTATTTTGAAAAGTACACCACCATTTTGAGCACTACAAGGCCAACTGACCCATGGGAAACTGGCATGAATCATTATACCCATAGGACCAGGCTCAAGAGAAATGGCTTCGACTTGGAGTCGAAGTTCAATTATGAACAACTGGTCAGTGTTGGCAAATACTAGTAGCTGCCTCCTCTCAGATGTTTATAACCTGAGACTGCTCTCTTACACAGACTTCCTACCAAGACTAGCTAGGATCCCAGTTTCACTACGTTTGTCTGTCTTTTCTTCATTCCCTCACTGTTCCGAGCCAGGGTGCCAAGCCCCAAGCCTTGAACACCAAGGTATATAGGCTCATATATTTGGATATTTGTCCCAGATGGTCGAACTATTTGGGAAGGATTAGTAGGTGTGGTCTTTGTTGGAAAAGATGTTACTAGGAGCAGGATTTGCACTTTCTAACCACTCACACCATTCCCAGTGTCTCTCTCTGCACCGTACTTGTGGATCAAGTAACAATTCCTGCTATCAATACCTTTGCTTTGCCATAACAAACTCAAAGCCTCTGAAACTATAAGCCCAATAATACTTCTTTTATAAGTTCCTTTTGGTCATGGCATTTTGTCATAGCAATAGAATAATAACTAATACAAACCACAAACAATAATTTTAAAACAATTGTTTTAAAACAATAAAGTGTGGCTGGAGAGATGGCTCAGCAGTTAAGAACACTGGCTGTTCTTCCAGAGGACCTGGGTTCAATTCCCAACACCCACACAGCAGCTCATAACTATCTGTAATTCCAGTTCTGGGAGATCTGACACCTTCACAGACATACAAGCAGGCAGAATACCAGTGTGTGTAAAATTTTTAAAAAATAATTTAAAAAACACACATTCACACACAGAGAGATGAGAGAGATAAAAGAGAGGGGGAAAGGAGGGAGAGGGAGGAGAGGGGAGGGGAAGAGGACAGAGATAGGAGAGGGAGGGATGGAAAGAGACCAACATCAAGGCAATGAGGCCTTGACCTTTATTTTTATCTAGACCAAAATAGAAAGGCAGGTAGAGTCTGATGTCCTGTGAGCTTTGCCTTCCTTCTAGCACCCCAATAGGAACCCAATGATCAGGGAGAAAGGACACAGACTGTACAGAGGGGTAGGGCTGCTGCTTTCAGCCAGCAGCAGTCTGAGAAAGGTCTTCAGTGGTAGACGCTTGGCATTCAGTTAATGATCTCTATTAACTAGTCACGGAACACCCAGGAACAACAAGCAGAGAAAACCCAAAAGGATGGCTACAAGGACATTACAAGGGCAAAATAAAATCAATATGACTAGTGCAAATGGCTACCTGAGGGGCATAGTAGAGTGGAGAAGAGCCAGTATCTATCTCTGCCAAGCATCCCCTGACACTACCTCAGTACAGTCAAGAACACAGGGCACAAGGGAGAGTAGCTTTAGGCCATACACTCACAAAGAAAACGACTATAAACAAACAAACAAACAAACAATACTTTTTCACTCAAACACTTATTAATGTTGTTTGGCAAAATGCTGAGCATAACACAGCTGGGCACCAGCCTCCCATATACCTCACCAACAATCAATCATAATAAGATATAGAGAGATCTGAAGTGGAAATGAAGATGGAGGAAAATGTCAAAAAAAAGGAGGGAGGGAGGGAGAGGGAGAGGGAGAGGGAGATTGAGATTAACCCACAGGCCAAAACCAAAAATTACCCAAAGTTTCTGGAATGTTCCTTCTCTCTCTAGTTACATCTGAAAGCCTAATAATTGTTCCTTCTTTCCTTTCAGTTTTAAAACGTAATCGTCCAGATTCTTCATCATCATCATCTTCTTCATCTGATTCTTCTTTGATGTCTTTCTGGAGTTCCAGGGTTTCCATTCCTCCCTACAGGCAGACAGAAGCAAAGAGGGAGAGTGCATCCACAGTCACTTAAAATGTGAGTACGTTTCAAAGTTCTTGGTAGAGGCTATGTGAAACCTGAAGCCAACTCCAGCAGGGGAGAAACTTCAATCTCCTGCCTGTAGTTAATATACGAGGACCTCCCCACTACAGCTACTCATACTTGCTTGAGTACAGGCATTTGCTAACCATCCCTGTTGCCTTACATCTAATGCAGACACCAGCAAAGCTCCATACAACCTAAATTGTCTATGACTACGATGTAAGCTAGCACCTGTAAATCCACGAGATAACACTACAGTTAACAGAGCAGGACTCACCCAGTAGATGTAATAGTCACTTCGGCCACGTAAAGCTAAACAGTTCAGTCCCTAACCACATATTTTGATCTTCTGTCAGGAGAGCAGTCCCTGTCAGTTTGGGGTTTTGTGGTCACTAGCCCTGCCCCTTCCCTACTTACTTCACTCTTCCTGTCTAGTGTTAACTCACCACAGACTTATGTGTTGAGACCAGTAAAAAAACAAAAACCATTTCTTCTGCCACTTCTTCATACTAAAATCAGGTTTTATTTTAGCAGAGTCTCTTACAAAAATTTCCTCTAGTGCTAAGCCAAACTAAAACAGTTTTTTTTTCATCCATTTCTTCTTTCTGAGCTCCTATGGCCCTATCATCTCGCTCTTAGGTCAGTCTCAGTAGCCCACTGGCTGATGAAAACAGACACATACTACACATAAGGCTCATTTAAACATTTTCTACCACTGTAATAATAATAATAATAAAAAAATGCAGCTTGCCTCTTCGTTATCATAAATGTATTGTTAGAAAATATATAAGAAGCTAAACCCATGGACAATTACTGTTAATTTCCTTTCCTAAATATTCTCAATACAAAAAGCTAACTACACGTCAGACTCTAACAAGTAGTACAAACGGGAAAACAGATCCAGGAATCCAAACGTTTACAAGGAGAATCCAAATGCTGAGCTAATGCCGATGGCTTTTCAGTGTTCTGAGGCTCAGCATGCTGGAGAATTCTGCACCACCAAAATCTCACATTCTTGCTAGTGGAATACTACCATTTCTGAATCGTGTAAATATAGCCATCAGAATGAGTAGCATCTATGATGAGGCCTCAACACGCCATTGCCAAAAAGTCCCTGATGTGCCTCCACATGCTCCAGCAGGACTACTCTGTGTTAAACCAATGATATATACCAATTTATATCACTACACATATACCAATGACTGGAAATCCTTTTCAGAAGCAGATTCTGACCTGGGAGGTCCAGAGTGGGGCCTGAGAGTCCACATTCCTAACAAGCTCCCAGGGAAGTCAATTTTTGGTTACAGAGAAGAAATCATATCTACCAAAGCAAAAACTTTATTGTAGCAGTTTTAATAAACATATTATTACTTCAACAGATGCAAGATTTGATGTCCATTAGAAAATCACCACCAGCAAAGTAGAACTAAAGAGAACATCTTCAATCTGAGAACAAAACTTAACGATAAGTAGTAAGTTGCCTTCTTCCTATCACTAAAAATATGACAATAAAATTAGCACTGAAGCAACTTTTCTCCTGTACATAGCACCTGCACTGGAAGTCAGTAAGGCAAAATAAATAAAAAGGATTCTGGGGTTGGGGATTTAGCTCAGCGGTAGAGCGCTTGCCTAGCGAGCGCAAGGCCCTGGGTTCGGTCCCCAGCTCCGAAAAAAAAAATATAAATAAATAAATAAAAATAAAAAGGATTCTGATTACAGAGAAAAAAATTAAGATGTTTTCATTAACAGATAATTATTAACATATTAACAGGAGGGGGGAGGGAAGGCTGGAGAGACAGCTAAGTGGTTAAGACTACATACTATTCTAGCAAAGGATCCAAACTGAATTTTCAAGGCCCACATAAGGTAATTTATAACTACCAGTAACTCCAGCACTAGCAGATCCAATACACTCTACTGGTATTCAAACACCTGCACTCATGTACAGAACCAAATACACAAATACACAAATACACAAATACACACACACACATACACACACACACACACATACACACGCGCGCGCGAGTATAAAAATAAAACCTTTACAAATTAAATCTTAAAAGTAATAAACATATCCGTCTTTTTTTTTTTTTTTTTTTTTGGTTCTTTTTTTCGGAGCTGGGGACCGAACCCAGGGCCTTGCGCTTCCTAGGCAAGCGCTCTACCACTGAGCTAAATCCCCAACCCCCATATCCGTCTTTAATCTAGAGACACATGGCCATCTCCGTCAAACCCCTAGGCAGACGTCTAGTAGATACTAACAGATCTATGACAGGAAAGAACCTCAGAAAAGAATGAAGTTGGTGGACTTACTACACAACCTGGTTTCGTGTTCCATTACTGAAGCTGCTATGGTGCTGGCATACAGACTGTATAAAAACAAACTGGTGCAGAAGAGCCTGACAGCAACTAAATCAGCCGACAACACAAAAGCTACAGTGGGCTGATGGGAAAACCTACACAGCAAACCAGTGAAATAGTTGGAAAAGCATTTTTACTTAAAACAATGATAGCTCTCAGACCTCAAATGCTATCAGATAAGGGAGCCTCTAACTCTAACACTAGCTTATAATACAAAGCTTACAGAAGAAAAGCGAGAGTTAATTTTACAAGCATGGGATAGTCAAATTTTTCTTAGGTCACAAAATTACTTGGACATCATCCAAATTATTTTCTACTTACGAAAGTTAAATGTGAGGGCTTGATAGCTCAACAGAGGATCCAGGGGGTCTGATGAGCCTCTTCTGGCCCTCAAAGGCACTGCACACACTGCCACAGCAGCATGTATTGCAATCAAAACCCCCACATACATTAAAAAAAAGTTTTAAACTTAAATTTGTTAATACCCATACCACCCTTAATATGACTGATCTCATGTAAAACAAAAAAACTTAAATATCTCTCTCTTTGAAATAAATTAAAGAAGAAAAAATAAGTGTAAGGTGTCTGACTGAGTGTTAATATCAGGACTTTGAGAAAATAAAGGAGGTTCAGAAAAAAAATTCACAAGCCAGGTATCTGCCAATTGATTTGATATCTAGAATATGCAGACACTTGTCTAGCAACCTCTCTTTAGATTACGGACACTCAGAACATGCATACAATCTATACATAAAATATACTATGTGGAATACAGATATATAAACAACAATCTCAATGAAGACCTTATAAATTCTGTAGCTTATATAAACTTAAGTCAACTCACTTTAAAGAAAAGGTGGACTAAACCCAAACCCATAAACTACATAAAGTCCAAAAGATTATATGAACAGTACTCAGTATCATTAGCCATCAGAGAAGCAAACAAAACCCACAATGATACAGCTCTAGAAGGGTTGACAGAAGAAACTGATAACAAATGAGGGGGAACAGTGAGGATTTTCAAACAGAGGAAGGGTATAAAACGACATAATCACTTTAGAAAACCATTTGTTAATCACCTAAACAAACAAAAAACCAACACATGCTAATCTACCTCAATTATTCTTCCAATACCTATTTGGTTATATGGGTATAGCTCAGTGGTACAGCCTTTGTTCAACATGCCTAAGATTAAGGTTCACACCAAAGCAAACAAACCGGAGAGCAGGTAGACATTAAGATGAACTTCTAGTTTAGTTAGACTGAGTAAGGTAGAAGAAAGAGTAGTGCTGGCCTCTGCAAAGCCAGGATTTGAGGGAGAGGAAGAAGCTGTTTATTTGCACTGAGTGTTAATACCAGGGTTTTAAGCAACTACTCCAATCTTTTCTCTGACTGCTGAGTGTAAAGCAGGAAGCTTTCCCTTAAGCTGAATTTTACTTTTCTTTTTACATCTTACTCTCACTCTTTGAAATAAATTAAAGAAGAAAAAATAAGTGTAAGGTGTCTGACTGAGTGTTAATGTCAGGACTTTAAATGACTACTCTGATCTGTTTTCTGTGAGTGCTAGGTATAAACAGGAGCCTTAAGCTAACTGTGATTTTTTTTCTTCTGGCATGTAAGTGTGCATGCAGATAGAATATTCATATTCATAAAATAAATAAATCTTTTTTTTAAGTTAAGCTTTTCTGAAGGATAACGGGATTGTCCCTTATCAATGAGAATAAGGTAAGATAGAAAGACAGGGGAAATTATGGGACAAAAAATTATGAAACAGAAAATGAACCCCTCTCTGGTGTTTGGGTAAGATCTCTTGCCAGTGGAAAACCAAGGATTCTAACACAATTATCAAGATTCATTGTGAGGACTGCCAACAGAAAAAACACAATTTTCCATTTCAAAACTATTGTTAAACAATGAATTATTTTTAAGGTCCTGAGTTTGGCTTTACTCCTTTCCCAGATGTTTTGAGAATGTTTTATTTAATTAACTTTAGTTTACATGAACACATTCTAAACACATCAGCAACTCCTATGACCTCAGTTGAAATCCTATCAAAGCACTTCAGGAAGCACCCTATGATCTCATTTAAATTCCTCAGCACCCTGAAGAATCCACCAATTTAAGTGTATACAGCTTCTTTAAAGACTTATCACACGGTGTGACTCATACTGGGAGGGTTTCTATCTTTTCTCTGGGAATCTTTCTTTTAACCATGTGCAATCTGTCTCTCTTTGTCCTCTTTCTCCATGAACTCCAAACATGCTCCATACTGACTCATCCTGAGATTATTTCTTGTGGTAAAGCCAAGAACGCCAGCTTCATCTACCTGGAGGTCTCTGAAAAGACATAGGCTGCTGTAGGTAGCTGTATAGAACTGTGTCTCTGGCTTTGCACCCCACGGCTGCTGGCTTATGGGAAGCTGGATATATGCATCATTTGAGATGTAAATGACTAATTTACTAAATATAAGCAATTATAGTTGGGGGAGGGGTTGCTATTGGTGGGGAGGTGCATCCAAACATGCCAGAGGAGGTCACTAGGTGTCTTCTATCTGTTTCTTCTTTACTTCCTTAGAATAACCCCAAAATTACTATTTCTTCTAGGCTATCTGGCCAGTGACCATCAGGATCCATTTGTCTACAATGTCCCAATGCTGGGGCTAACAAAAAACTCTGGTCATGACTAACTAACCCCACAGTCTAAAACAATCACTAAGGACATTTATCTTCATCCAAACTTTGGTTGTTTTTAATTTACAAATAAGCAATGGAGGAGCTGAAAGCATATGATCTAGCTCTTCCCATGCTCTATAATAAAAGAAAGGCTTGGGTTCCTTCCCCTCCTATGAGGCCACTATGGTGACCTAACAAAATTTTGACCTGTCAACATATACATGTTCCAGGGATTTTAATCAAAGTGTTGAACCAAAGGACAGCATGCTTCAGGGCTGATAAACCGTCAAGGACAGTGAGGGTTGGTTACACTCCTGAAAACTGGCAAAGCAGACTACCACATACTAAAGATGTGAAAAGTCCAAGACTTGTTCGAACCGGGCTGAGTCATGAGTCACCTCCCCAGCAGTGGCATTTCCCTGAGGCCCGGCTTGCTCAGGGCTCTGTGATCACGTCCAAAGGGAATAGTACTTCAGACAAAAACAGACCTGTCCTGGAAGACCCTTTCTTGAAGGTCATCAGGTACATAAACATACCTAGACAGAGATACTAGAACAAAGAACAAGCAGTGACATGCTCATAGATATGCAGAAAACAAAGGAATCGTGGTGTAACACTTCTACTACAGATCCCCAACAAAATAAGACTACATCTTCCAGTAAGTAGTCTTCGTTTTGCCAGTGTTAAAATAGGTTTTAATTCTTACCTTATTGAATATATTTTCATGAGCTCGTATGCTCATCCTGTGAGGACATATGATATATACACAGAATTATTTCCCTGACAACCTTTGACCACCTCCTTGGCAGCCTTACAACTGCTCTGCTCCCTGCTTTCAGGTCTTCTTGATTTCTTTCTCAGGTGTCCTTGGAGGTCCGACTAAGCTGGGTCACAGTGTGCTAGGTAGAATGATACTGAACATTTCAGGCAACCAGGCTGCCTGTTCTGGGTCTTCTTCAACTTTGACATGGTTCCCTGGATTAGATGCCGTCTTCTACAACTATACAACTGGGTAGTGAAGAGTCTCTTAGTCTTAATTTTTTCTCTATGCTTTTAATTTATTTCAAAGAGAGAGACACAAAGTACAAAAAGAAAACTCAAATTCAGCTTAGGGAAAGGCTTCTGTTTTACACCCTCAGAGTGTTAGGTACCATTGGTGGATATATTTTCTGGCAACAGGAAAGAATATTAAGGTAAGTATAGAGGGAAAAAAAGTTAAGTTTTTAACATTTTATCCCAGGAATAGGTTTTCTCGCCTATTACAGACCTAACCACAGGAGCTCAGAATTATCAAAGGCCACTCTTCTTTCATGAGTACTTCAGAGGTCATTCTTCTATACAACCTCAGACATGGGCCCTTTCCGGACAGGACTTCTGAGGACCCAGGACTCCTGGGAGCTATCACTTTCGCTGTGCACAACAGTAATTTTCAGTACCTTCCTTCCTACATTAAACTACAAAAGTCCCTTAGGGACAGAAACCCACATTAACCCTAACCGTAACCGTAACCGTAACCCTAACCCTTAAAGACCAAGCCTAAAACTTGGCATTGTTTCTTGAATAATGGTGCAAACTAGCTAATATTAACTAATTAAAATAATTATAGGACTAATTTCAAAGCAGTGACATGACACTTTTAAAAATCAGCCCTGTGGGGCTGGAGAGATGGCTCAGTGGTTAAGAGCACTGACTGCTCTTCCAGAGGTCCTGAGTTCAAATCCCAGCAACCACATGGTGGATCACAACCATCTGTAATGAGATCGGATGCCCTCTTCTGGTGTGTCCGAAGACAGCTACAGTGTACTTATATATAATAAATAAATACATCTTTAAAAAAAAAAGAACTTTAAAAAAAAAATCAGCCCTGTGCCAGTCCGATGAACTGAGATCGACCCCTCAAAACAAGCTGCCTCATATGTGTGCCATGCAGATATTCGCAAACACACACACACACACACACACACACACACACACACACACACACACACATGTGCGTGATAATAAAAAGAAACAAATAAACAAGCACTACGACTCCAGAGCACATACTTCTCCCAGGTGCCAGGCACCAGAATGCACTTCTCTAGGCCCAGACTTGGGCTTCTACTACAGTGCACACAGTTCAGAGATGCATCAACTTTGTACTAGTATTTTTTTTTTTAAATAGGTACTCATTTTAAATCTGGAAGGAAAGAAACTCAGGAAACTGTAGAAGTTGAACAAGTACCTCGTGGGTCTCAGAAGCAACCTGGGAATCAGTAATCTCATCTAAGTCATCTTCAGCCTCACAGTCTTCCCGCACTTGCAGCCCTTGTTGCCCACCATAAGCCTGCAAGTATTCTTCATCCTAACGGCCATTAAAGAGAAGAAACATTTTTCTCACAAAGCTTTTGGTTGTTTTCAACCGCTTTTCATGTACGATTCATAGTTATTTTAACACATTCTACTGTGGGGATGCTCTCACCAAGCACATAGCAAAGGAGTGTCCTCTGCACAGTCATGCAACCCAAGCATACATGCTATTTCAGCCATGAGAGTGAGAATGGCTCAGCTTCAGAGCCAACCCTGGGCTGAGCAGCTCTCACATCTGCCCAGAGGAAAAAAGCCTTACAGGAACCAGGCTTGCGGGCTCATGGAGGAGCTTGTCGGCAGCAGGAGCTGGTCTCTATGCCCCTTGCCAACCCGAGGCCAATAGCAAAAGCAGGAGTGGGATGGTTTGACAAAGTGCTCTTCACACGTCACACTACAGTGGATTCTTCATCAAGCCTTTCTTTCTCTTGGGTGAGGTTTTGGATGAAATGGACAGGGCTTATCAGAAGGCAAGCTTGTCCCCTCTGAGTTCAGGCAAGGTAGAAGACAGGGTGACTGGAGAACAACACACTGCCAAAGAAAGCAAACTGCTACTGGCATTGTCTACAAGTAGTGAGGTAGGGAGAACTAACTCTCCTGCTTCTCAAGATGATCCTGAGATCCACTAAGCACAACAACTGTTACCATCCCATTAAAGTAACGTTTCAGCCAAATCCACAATGGAACAGTCTGCTACTCTTTACACAAATTGTAAATTTAAACATAATTTTAAAACAATGTTTCATGAAATCTCACTGGATACTAACTTCACAGTGAATATACTTTAATGTCATCAGCAAACACTATTCTGTTAGCCACTGTGCTGATGCCAGAGTACAGAGGGTAAAATGCAATCACACTCATCAACAATGGTACTTGCGAAATTCACTTAACAGATCTCCAGAGCTGTCTCTCTCAACATCCTGGGATCTCCCATTCTTCCCATGTGGCAGTATCCCTTCCAGTTACAAAGTGTGGTCTTATGGATTCTATAACCAGTTCTGCACCAAATGCATGATTTTGGGGGTTCTCACAGAAAGCTGATGCTTATGGGATCACATTTCAGAGTCAATTCTGGTTTTGAAGAGCAGGTCAACAAATCCTGACTAGGACAAGGAACCAGTTTAAACCACTCAATGAACTACATACCTGTAGGGTACATGGGGACACAATCTATTCCTGTGTTTATTGGTCTAATGGCAATATGCACATCAAGGATAGTCTGAGACAAGACCGCAGCTGTTGGACAAGAGCAAGGTACTCCACAGCTTAATTCTGATCTCTTTCCACCCAGAGATAGCAGGCAGTCAGTTTGGACACTATCACTGTGGGACCCATGGAGAAAGAAGATGATAGCTTTGACTCCAATACCAGACATAGTAAGGTAGGCTGCAGGTATGAAATACTAGCATACTCAGAATTTATAAATGAACCTTTAAAATTTCTGAGGGATTTTTTTAATTCTGAAAAAAAGTAATTAATTTTCATGTAAGAGTTCTATAAGCATTTCAATTTGAATATTTTATTCTTTTCAGTGCCTGAATCTTAGACCATAGATGCCTATTTAAATTGTTTTGTATTATTCCTGGGACTTTATGTGGTCCTAAATTGGACAAAGATAAGAGGAAATTTTCTCACTGACCACAAGTTCCCTCTACAAGTCCCTAAGAACTGAGTAAATTATTTGGCTGAGCAAACTCACCCTATGCACACTTTCCACTGTGTGAATACTTCCTCTATTCCTTGTTTTTATGGTTCAATAATATATGAATTACAATTAGTAAAGATGTGCTATTTAAAGAATACAGGACCAAAGAAATGAACGGCTAATGTTACCAATGAATAGTAATGCTCAAACACTAGAAGAAAATAAAAATAGCACATTTTTTAACCTTGGGTTAGACAAGCAGTTTAAATTACAGTGTCCCATAAGCATGCAGTATCAGACGATACTACTGAAGGACTGATTACTAAAACCCACTCATTACAGGACCACAGACAGCAGGCTCCACTGACCACAAAGTACACACACCTTCAGAAGAACAAGCCTTGACTTTCCAAGACTCCAAACCCCAGTCATGACTGAATTAAGTATTTTCAGGCTCTGTATCATCAACCCCTAGTAAAGAAAGCTGTTATATTACATGAAGACTTCTTAGCTGTTGACCAGTGTCCTCAAATGCAAGCACACACTAAGTGATGGTACCACCGACAAGGGATCTGCACACCTCTTGTCCATTCTCCTATGTGAAACCCTAATGAAATGAAACCCTTAGGCATTACACAATGCAGCAATAACATCTTTCCAGCACGAATGGCATCAGGTGCTTTTTTAAAACACAAACCTCTTCCGATAATATACCATTATGACAGATGACTAATCTGCCACCAGTAACCAATTCTTTTCTGGAGTGTAATAAAATAAACACTACCTACCAAAAAAAATCTTTCTGAAATGAAGACCAGCACCATCTTAGCTTGCTGATTACAGATAGATAACAAATTATGTGTGACATTTTCTAAACTAACCTCAACCTCTTTATTCTGTTTAGACAGTTCTCTGTAAGAAAGGGATGAATGAAGACAGGACATCAATCACTGTGGAATATTAGCACCTTGAAGATGTCTTTAGCAGGTCAATAATCTTTTCACCTCAGAAGGACTTTATCAGATCTTGTCTAAAGCCTGGATAAAAGCTCTGCATTAAGCACTTCTAACACTGACAGTGCGCCTCCACCACACAAAGCTGGTTTCTTCCTTAGGGTGCAATCCTCAAGGTCACAATTCTTTGCAGCTTTCCCAAATGACAAAGGAGCATTACCAGTGGCCAAACAAGCTGTCAACACAAACTTTGTCATAGCTCTGATAAAGAAACTGGCAGACAGTGATAATAAGGTCTAATTTCTCTCCTTCCCATGGGAGGTAAATAGATTTCAAATCAGTCTAGAAACCTATGTGCAGGAAGCCATGTTATCTCTGGCCATTCAAAAGAAAAAGGACTCACTGTAAACTCATCTAAAGGTTCATTGATTTCAATGTCCAGCACTTCATCACTGTACAGCTGCTCCTCCTCCGGCTCATCCCCATATTCTATTTGGTCTTCTGTCAGCTCTGTGTCGTGGCCTTCATACTGTCCTTCCTCTGGGTACTCTTGAGTATACAGTTCTTGTTCCTCAGGTTTGTGGTAGGCTAGCTCATCGTCTCCTTGTTCATACTCAGATTCCTGTTCTCCGGATTGGTCATTGGTGTTGTCAGACAGCTCAAATGATGTAACTATGCCAGAGGTGGTATTCAGACTGATGGTGACACCCTGAGAACTAAATGACAAAACACAATGAAAGATAGACTGAGTCTTCCTAAAAACAGAAAAATGAGTATTTCTAAATACTTCTCCAGAGTGGTATCAATTAAAAACTGTCTGAAAAAGAAAACAAAAACAGCAACATCAAATTGCAGCCACTTGCATCAAGTCAGAGACCACCACACTCCAAGTAGACAGCACTGAGCTTTCACAACCTGCTCTGAAGGGCATACATGACTTTAAGCCATGGGGACAATCTGGGACCTATTTATGGGGATACTCTATATGGCTTCCACATAGAATACAACAATATCCAATTCAGAATGTAACTGTCTGTTAGAAATCCAATACCACATTATTCAATTACTCATTATAATTACAAAATATATAAACAACTCTCATCAATTTAGTTAAATATCATCCAGTTTTGTTTTTTTTGGTTTCTTTTTATTTTTTTATCGTCCAGTTTTAATGTTAACATTGAATACCTGAAATTTTCTTCATCTTCATTATCACTCTGTAAAAGATCATCATTCAGCTCTTCATCTGACAAATCCGACTGATTCTAATTAAAAAAAGAAATTAATTAATTTGTGTCACTTCCATAAGAAGACTTGTTACCAAGCACAAGCTGACCCTGAGAGGGTTGCTTCTAACCTACTGCTTGACCTCTTGCCATCCAAGTTTGCTCAGTCTGGCATTGGCATAGAGAATCTGAAGAGCTCACATACTGGCTAACACCTGAGAAATTTTTAATGCCACAGACAAGTAAATATCAAGCAAACATAATGGTCACATTTATTATAATTCTAGCACAAAAGAAAGAGGTTAAGACAGCCCTGCAAGGGAATCTGTTAACAATTTTTCCTTAACCAAAATAAACAAGAATGGCTGCCTTGCCTGGTACAATGACACGTCTTTAATCCCAGCACAGGCACAGGCAGGCTATCTCTGTAAGCTGAAGGTCAGCTTCAAAAATGAATGAAGCCTTAAAATGACCAACAATGACAGAAACAAAAATCTGAAGATTTTAAACAAGAGATACAAATCTGATACAAGCTGTTTTTAAGGTCACTGGATCAGAAATTATACCAATTAGAAACATAACTTCAGCTTTCCCAAAACAGACAGCATGAAAATACAAATAATAGCTCAGGTCTCCCAATGTTGTCACCCATCTCATTAGTATGTCGAGGCATCAGAGTGATCTGCTAGAGTTCTAAATTCTAAGCTGGATTAAATATGTCTCAATATTCTAGACAGAGGCGTGGTTCAACTTTCTTCCTCTACTAAAAGTTTTCCTAAGTCTAAAAGGGGGATATCCTTCCAAAAGGCATATGCATGTCCCACCCCAACCCCTACTCACTCAAAACTTCAAGTGAAGAAAGAAAAACTGACTTGATTTTTTACTTCTTAAATGAAACAACAAGTGTCTGAGTAAGGTTAAATTTAACCCTAACTGTGTTAATACATTAAGTGTGTATTTTTTTATAATAGTATTTCTAGTAGTCAAAAATAATTCTAGGAAAATATTATTAGCTCAAAAGACCTTATCTATCTCAACAGTCAATTAAGCCATTCAAAGCTATGCTTCCACACAACAGGATGGACCTATAATAAACAGATCTAAAACAAATTAGCTTTAGTGATATAACCAGCTACCCAAACAGTCAAGAAAACAGGAAGGCTCAAAGGTCCCAAAGACCACAGAGTGGCAGGAAGTGCTTACAAAATCCTTTGCCTCATCTTCCCAAGGAAACATAAAAAAGTCCCCTCCAAAACACCTAAAATTGAGGAGTTTCAATAGAACAGCAGGGTTTTTAAAAATGGGGACAAAAGGGTTCTCAAACACTGGCACTTATGACAGAGCCTGTCTTAGGGTTTTACTGTTGTGAACAGACACCATGACCAAGGCAACTCTAATAAAGGACAACATTTAATTGGGGCTGACTTACAGGTACAGAGGTTCAGTCCATTATCATCAAGGTGGGAGCAGGGCAGCATCCAGGCAGGCATGGTACAGGAGGAGCTGAGAGTTCTACATCTTGTTTCAAAGGCAAGCAGGAGAAGGCTGGTATCCAGGCAGCTAAGACTGGGATCTTTTTTTTTTAAATATTTATTTATTTATATGAGTACTCTGTAGCTGTCTTCAGACACACCAGAAGAGGGCATCAGATCCCATTACAGATGGGCAGGGGAAAGAACAGAGCTGGACTTCCTCCCAGCCAGCTTGTTAAATAGATATAATAGTCCAGTCTCAAACATTTGGGAGCTAGCTGGTTAAGAGAAAAACTTCAACAAACATTTATAAAATAGCCATTAACACTAGGAAGAGAAGGTAAGAAGACTGTAAGAGCCAGTGGACTAGGACATTAAGGATGAGATAGTGTCACACACACACACACACACACACACACACACACACACACACGATGGGACAAACACAATGGACAGATGGACTGACTGAGTCAGTCACATTCTAAATCACATTCAATCACTACAGAAGAATTAGAGAGTGAAAGCAGACCAGGATGAATCCAGAGCCCAAGACTACTAAACTGTCTGAAAGTCTTAACTGAATGTATAATGAACATGAGTATAGTTCTTAACAATGTGAACCCTAACAATTTTAAGACTTGAAAATGAAGTACAAAGAATTACACCGAGGACCCAGGAGAAGACTCAATGAGGTGCTTGTCACACAAGCATAAGAACCTGAGTTCAATCCCCAGCACCATGAACCTAGAATTCTACCACAAGAGAGTCAAGACAGAAGATCCCTTGGGCTCACTGACTAGCCAGTCTAGCAAAACTGGTGAGCTCCAGGTTCAGTGAGGAAATCAATCTCAAAAATTAAGGCAGCAAGCAATTGAACAAGACATGTAGCAGCAACCTTTGGCCTCCACATGCACATATGAACATACATAAGCACACACACGCATATACATAACCTCTCTCATACAGAAACACTGAACGCACTTACAAATAGCATTAATGCTTAATATTAAGCATATGTTAATACTAAGTTTGATAAGCTTGGATATGCTCAGCCCAGAGAGTGGCACTATTAGAAAGTGTGGCCCTATTGAAGTAAGTACGGCCTTGTTGGAGTGGGTGTGTCACTGTGGATGTGGGTTTTAAGACTGTCATCGTAGCCACCTGGAAGCCAGTAAGTGTTCTGTTATATGAGTCTGTTATAAGAGTCTTCATATGTAGAACTCTCCGCTCCTCCTGCACCATGCACGCCTGGATGCTGCCATGCTCCAGCCTTGATGATAATGGGCTGAACTTCTGAACCAGCCCCAATTAAATGTTGTCATTTATAAGACTTACCTTGGTCATGGTGTCTGTTCACAGCAGTAAATCCCTAACTAAGACACTAAGTGAAAACAGAAAATGTTTCTAAACTATTTAGTAAACCAAAAAATGTTAATTCACTTTAGGGAAACGAGGGAGGTGGCTCAGTGAATAAAGCACTCACTAATCAAGGACTGGAATTCAAGATTCCCAGCACCTACACAAAAACTTGGTGGGCATAGTGGTCCACCTGTGACCCAAGAACTCAGCAAATGGAAGCAGAATCCTAGCCAATCAGCTAGAGACCTTGCTTCAATAAATAAAGAGAAGAGTTACTAAGAGATGCAGAATGTCAACCTGACCTCCACATGAACCTCAAGTACACATACCACCTGCCCACAAAAAAAAAAAATTCTCACTTTCATCTCGTGCTTCACAATTCTACTTTTTACATGATTTCATAAAACTAACTGGAAGTATATTATAGACAGTACACATGTTAAAGATAATGTCAAAGGTGCTTAATCAAAAGGTCTAGAAAGTTCCCATGAGAATTTCTAACTTTTATATATGCAGATCTGTTACACAATACAGCTTGGCAAATTTACCTTTAAGCTGTCAGTGAATATTCCCACTGCACCTTCTAGCACCACAACATAAAGTAACAAACCTATAAGCACTTCATTCCTTTAAGGCAAATGCATGTTTTATGCTACTGTTATCCTGATTCTGATACCTGCTAGAGTTGGACACAGCAGGAACTAAAAATACTTGCTCTCCATGGTAATCTGAAGCATCTACTAATAACCAGCCATTCTGCTGGGCTGGTGGAGTAATAAGCGCAGGGCAGAATACATGCTGGGCGTCTCTGAAGCTCTGGATCAATGTACAGCAACAACAAGCATTTACAAACCTCTGGTCCCGTGCTCAGCTTTCTAAAACTCTACCCCACACGAGTGATTGTGGTATGTCTCTGTTCTAGGTATAACTAAGTAATTCTTGTAAGCAATCTTTTTTCTTTTTTCTTTTTTTTTTTTACCTTTTTGCCAGACAGTAAATCTTCTCCAAGCAAGTCATCTTCAAGTTCACTGGGGAAAGAAAAATGCAAAATGTCACTCCTATTAAGACTAGAAAATGAACAGTAGTCACTCAAAAATCCAGTAAAAGCTCCAGGGTATGAGAACTTCCAGGTAGCTATACTTTCCTTCCTCTACAAAAAGGATATTCTCAAGGATACATGAACAAGTCTGTCTGTCAGCTAAGGTCAGGCTCAATACAGAAGGTGGTTTGCTAGACTTAAGCTTGGCACTGTATAAAGTACTGTATTCCCTTTGAACCTGAATAATCAGCAAAATGAGATATATGCAAAGAAATACCTAAAGCTTTCCCCGTCTTTAAAAACATAAGATGCAAAGAAAAAGGTGCTCAATATTATTAACCGGGAAGAAAAAAACCCCCACAAGAAATCATGTGATACTCATCCAACTAGCAGAAACCAAAAGAAACTTAAAATGATTGAGCTGAAGCAGTGGGTGGCTTAGCAGTTAAGCGCACCTCCTGCTCTCGCAAGACTAAGAGTTCAATTTCCTGCACCCATGTCAGGGAACTTCAAGTATAGCACTGAGGATTCAACATTCCATTCTGGCCTCCAAGAGCACGGCACTCAAACGGCATACACACACACACACACACACACACACATCTTAATATTTTAAAGAAAATTTTAAGATTATGATGAAGTTATAAAATTCTATGCAGTATCCCAGGAGAGTGGTCTGGAAATCACAGTGGTCACTTGCCAGGCTTCCCAGCATGCTTTTGTAATAAAGTCACTAGAACAGGTTTTCTTAAGGCTCCAGAGGGAGTCTATAACACATCATGAAGGTTGAAATACTTTCCACTTCCTTATCAAAGACCACAGACCATTTCCACTCAGGTATATAACATATTCTCTCTCTTACCCATTCCCATTTTGGTTTTTTTTTGTTTGTTTGGTTGGTTTTTTTGTTGTTGTTGTTTTTGTTCCCAAAGCAGTTCTGTTTCTACATTCTTAACACCGGTACATATGTGATAGCATATATGTAAATACAACATCTAGGCCCCCAAGGCAAAGAAAACATGTCAAGACAATTATTTTTTGTTAAGTGAAAATGGTCACTACTAGATATGTTTTTAATTCCAGGGAACTGACTTTTTAGAAGCAATTGTCTTTATGGACCAACATAAGATAAATACAATTTAAGTCATGAAGATACAGAGCGGGTCCAGGAAAATCTAACTGTACAAATATTCTTACTAAGACTACTTAGGCTCCAGTTTAAATTTTCTGTAGGTTTTGAGATTAACACCAGTACTAATTTACTATTTTAGTATGTTGCTGAACACAATAGTAGAAGCTCTAAGAATGTAGAGATGGAGTTTTAAGTGAAATACACACTCCTAAAAAGCCTTTCAGAGCTAGAAGCAACCTGGAAAAATCATTCACTTCATATGCTAAAGGCTCCTAAGTTACTGTTAAGTCATCCTGTAGCCTTATAACCTCACTTTATAACTAGAAATATGGACAAGAGCTTAAATAACCTGAGACAAAGAGAGATGCAAGACAAGGAATTATCTTTCTGACTTCTGCATAGTGCCAACATTTTAAAACCAATAATGTAGGATTGGATTATCTTCTGTGTTACATTCCTCCCGTCAGGGTAGGGAAATAAGCTGCCAGCCAACGCCTATCTGAGAACCTGAGTCTATGTGATAAAAGCATGCAAGCACCTCTTTGAAATGCAGCTTTAAGAAATGAGGATGGAAAGTAATATCTCTTTCTCAGGACACATTAATTGGGATGGTAATAAGAGAGGTCTTCATAATTATACCAGAAAAACTACAAAGAACGTGCAACTTTTGCTAACAAGTAAGAGCATTGAAAACAAATGGATTTTGAATGACTGTGTTTGTGTGTCAGTCACCTGGCTATGTATGACAGCATGGCCGTTGCTTGAGAGCTCAGTCTACTGCCTTCTGGCTCCTATCCACTCTAGTCTTTCACTCATTCTGGAGTTGAACTGTGTCCTCCAGGAATGGCTCACATAGTTGTCCCCACCTGCGGCTTCTGGTTCAGTCCCATACCTGTCCTCCCCGAGGCCTAGACAGGAACCACTATGTTCTGGGTGGGTGCCCCTCACTCCTTAAGCCTGCTCCCTAAATCAATTTCATTAAATGATTCTCAATTAAGATCTCAGTGTGTGCTTATGTTCCTTGAACATCTTTCAGATGCTAAGTCAGCATCACCATATTCTCTTGCAAATCTCCACTGATACAACATGACAAGAGGTTTTCATAATAACCATTCTTCCAAACTTCTCCATTATGCAGCAGGCAGAAAATGTTTGATACTTAAACAGTATCAAAACATGCAAAGCACAGAATCTTGAATGTGCAAACATCATACTGCAGACCATGTGGGAAAAGAAGCTGGTTTACAGAGACAACTGCTACCCATACTGAGGAGAGTAATAAAACCAGGCTTCCTCACACCATGACCAACCTACATAGCAGGAAGGAAGCTGCCAAAAACTACAAGTCCTAACAATAGACAGATTCAGAAGCCAACCGGTATAAATTCTAATTAAGGGACTATTAGAGCAGTCTGACCCCCATAAGAGAATAACTACCACAGATTAAACACAACTGATAAGAGTCTATGCTTTAAAATTATTCTAAACCAATGCTCAGGAGTAGAAGATGTTATAGATAATTACTTTGGAAAATCTTAAGCAAAATTACTTTGCTAAGGAGCAAATGAAAATCTCCTGCTGTACTGGCTGGTCTTGTGTGTCAACTTGACATGAGCTGGAGTTATCACAGAGAAAGGAACCTCCCTTGAGGAAATGCCTCCATGAGATTCAGCTGTAAGGTATTTTCTCAATTAGTGATCAAGGTGGAGAGCCCAGCCCATTGTGGGATGGTACTACCCTGGGCTTTTAGTCTTGGGTTCTATAAGAAAGCAAGCTGAGCAAGCGAGGGGAAGCAAGCCGGTAAGTAACATCCCTCCATGGCCTCTGCCTCAGCTCCTGCTTCCTGACCTGCTTGAGTTCCAGTTCTGACTTTCTTTAGTGATGAACAGCAATGTGGAACTGTAAGCTGAATAAACCCTTTCCTCCCCAACTTGCTTCTTGGTCATGATGTTAGTGCAGGAATAGAAACCCTGACTAAGACACCTGTCTGATCTGTGCCTTGGAAGAACTTACACAGTTAACAGACACACTACAGGAATCAAACCACTGTGACTACATTAAGTCCTCCAGAAGTGTTTGGCTCCTAGTGGAGGTACAAGATAGACATGAGAGGTTTCCACATACTGACCCACTAAACTAAGACTTCAATGTGAACAACCTTTATACCTATATTCATGAACATAAAATACAAGGTTGGTTAGACTATATAGATAAGAAGCCAAGCAGAAATCCTAGAAAAAATCATTTTGTTTCTTTCACAAAGAACTAAAAGCTTCAGTTCTGATGACCAACCTCCAAAGGCCATGATTCAGCTAAAATCATGGTCTCCAGGGTGGTGCTGGTAAAGGTAATGGGACTCTGAGTAGACAGGGACTAGCAAGAGATCCCAGGAAATAGTGGGACATGAGTATGTTTCTGGCTCATAACATGAGTGGTTTTACTTGGCCACATGCCTCTCCCATAACATGCTTCCTCATCAGAGGCCCAAAGCTAATTGGGGCCCTCAATTACAAAGTGGAGCTTCTAAAACTATGGGGCACACAACTTTCTATGTTAACTGTCCAAGCACTTCACTGTAGCAACAGACAACACAATGGGAAGAACCAATACTTTAAAGTACAGACCTTTATCTGGATCTAACCTCAAACCATAGGAAAGCAGACATGTAACTGCACTGTGTGAAAATGCATGGATATAGGCACACATACAAACATAACAGGTAATAGGGAAAATATGAACAACAATCAGGCATGTATAGTCAGGGATTTTCCTTAGATGCAATATGGCTGTATGTGTAAGTACTGTGTATTTTAAGAAATATTCTCAAATGTTTCCAAGTAACCTACATCTGATTTGAGGGCTTGCAGACTGTATAGATAAAAACTGATAATCACCCAAGCTGGCTGACAGTACAGTGGATTGGCAGTGCTCTACATATGCCTGAAAGTCTAGATAAGTTAAGTATCAAACAGTGCAATCAAATTCAGGTAGACTGTACTCTGTTGAAAACAATTAACTTTGTCAGAATCAAACAATAATATCTCCCCCACCTCCACCCACACAAATAAAATACATCTCTTTCACGCCCTAATATTCCTCTCTGGAATCCTGACTGAGCAATGAATGAGTCAGGAAAGGCTAACTACTCTATCTTAGGTTGATTATTCAAGATTCCATTGTAAATCATTCTGTAAACTCCTGGGCACTTGTTCTTAAATGAAATCAGCCCATAACCATAGCATATTTTTTGTTCACTCGCCTCAGCACCTAACACAGCCAGCCTGTGCACCGCCAGCATGCCTCCTCTAAAAGTAGAGCTCCCCTGCTCCAGAGGCACCCGCCACACTGAGATGACATCAGCCATCACCAACTATTCTTCACTGTGTGTGCAACTGTGGTTTACAAAGCAGGCACCACCTGCACTACTAGTTAGGGAAACAAAATTAAAAGTTAATTGATATTAAATGGCAAAATGTTTAAAGTCTTGATAACTACTGGGTAGGATATATACCAAAAGATACTGTGGCATTCAAATGGTCATAGTGTCGGTCTACATGCTCCACAGAGCTATTTACAAGATAAACTTGGACCTGGCCCTAGTACAGCCTGAAGAGACCTCCCATCAGTCCAGCAGGAGGTCCATGTAGGACAGGGCACCAAAGGGCCAGCACACTGTCTTTGGTAAAGATCTCTGTATCCAGCACAGGATCACAGACATCACACAAGGCACTGTAGGGGAGCCCAAGTATGGACGTACCTGTCCCAGTCCTCGTCAGCAGCTCTTCTTCTCCAGGACCGTTCTGCACCAGGCTTGTCAAACTGGTCAAAGTCATCATCTGTGAATAAGGGTCCACTCAAGTCAGTTTTGTTAAATTAAGACAGATACACGGCAATTGCTAGGACAGCTTCCTTAGAAGTTCAGCCTAACCCTTCAGATTATCCATATATAGCAATAATAAATCCTCAGCCATGCTGAAACATTAGTTTTCTTAATAAAAGCAATCCAAAATGTATTGACTACTAGACATGAAAATACAGCAAGAACAGCATTCTTAAATTATAACTTATTACTACACAAATGACTTGTTAAAAGTTAGAGACTCATAATAATTTTTTCAACCTTCACAATTTTCCAAATAAGTCCACAGGGGTCATAAAAGCAGACTCAAACAGGCAAAATAGGAAAAAACATCAAATGACCACTATTGTAGCACTATTATGGACTACCAATATCCCATGAATATAAACCAAAAGAAATACCAGATAAAGGGTACAAAGGAGCAGGACAAACATCTGAGAATGTGGCTGAAAACTTCCCAAATTTACTGGAAAACAATCAGCTTTCATATCTAGAAAAACTCAACAAATTTAACTTACAACACAATAAGCATGTGTGCTTGTGTATGTGTGTGCACACACATACACACACACACACACACAAACATGTGCCCCAGTTAAAATGCCCCAAAGCCAAAGACAGAAAACCTAACGAAGAAGAGAAAAGGCTTCATCACTACAAGGTAACAAGAATAAATGCTGCTCATCCCCAGAACCAGGAGTTGGGGGGTTCAGGGAGTAAAGGAAAACTCAGAGTGCCTTATAGCCTGCAAAGCTATATTTCACAGAGATGAAAATAAAAGCTGCACCCAAGCTCTTCTGATTAACAGATCTACAATAATGTAATTATGTGATGTGTGAAAATTACTTCCTGTTGCTGTTTTCTGAAATAAGGTGAAAATGACTTTAAGTTGAGATAACACTGGACATTAAGAAGACACTAAATCAATGAATGACTGGTGCCCTTATGAGGAAAAGGAAATTTGTAGACAAGACAATACAGAGAAAGGGCCATGTCAGACCAGACAGTGAGGCTTCTAGACAAGTATCACCCGGAACTGGAAAAGAGTGATACTGGGATCCCCAGAGACTGTCTAATCTCCTACCAGCAACTTTCCATCCAGCTACCCTCTTTGTAGTGTTTAGACATTTACACTTTTATCTCCTACCTGCATCTAAGGGTAAGTTCTTAGCCTTTATCTGTCATGCCTGTGCTCTCCTAGACATGCACCTGTGATATCCCACATGCTTTCCCCTCTTCTCCATTAAATGGATATTCTCATAGACCTCCACACTTGCTCAATCTTCTACTAAACTGTCAAAAGACTATTTCAGGGATCTTACTTTTCAGATCTAGAAATGCCCCTTGCTTCCTCTTTATTGCTGTCTCTTTCTGAGCATGCTGTTCTCCTAAATTCTAAATATATATATATATATATATATATATATATATATATATATATATATATATATATATATATATAATGGTCATTTATTTTGGTTTCTTCTTTTGGGGTCTAGGGTTTCTTTTTTTTTTTTTTTTTTTTTTTTTGGTTCTTTTTTTCGGAGCTGGGGACCAAACCCAGGGCCTTGCGCTTCCTAGGTAAGCACTCTACCACTGAGCTAAATCCCCAGCCCCGGGTCTAGGGTTTCTTAAGACAGTTATTTCAAAGTATTTCTGGGTCTCCTGGTAGGTGGCTGCTGTTTCTTTTCTTCCTGGGGGTAGGTCATACTTTCCTGGGTTCTTTGTACAAGCTGATTTTTTCATTTAAAACTATGTATATCTTGGATACCGCGATAGAGTAACAATTTATCTCTACCATGTCCATGGGTGCTGCACTTATTTACTCAGGCAGGTTGTTGTCCATTAAATGACTTCCAAACCATCTCTACAAATACTATCTATTCCATCTCTTCTTGAATGAGGTTACTAAAATCCCTAGCCAGCCAGTGACCTAAAAGGATTATCTTTAAATACCTCAATACAGTAAGGTAAGGGAAAATTCACCCACAATGTATGACCATGATAAAAATTAAACAAAGTGAATCTGCATCAATACTCTGTAAAAGCACAAAAGAAAAACTTTGTTCTTAAGCAAAGCAAGGTTCTTTTACATAAAGCATCACCAAAACCAATGGAAAATCTGACTGAGTACCATCAGAACCTACATCTACTCTCCCAAAGGCACAATCAGGCAATGAAAACAAGCCAAACAGCTCTTTCGTTCCCAGTGAACTAGTCCACTAATGTGAAGACCTTAAGCCTGCCCAAGTATCACAGTGGGTAGCCTGGACCTCATCTGTCATCTTCAGTGAGTGGGAACAGTGCTGTTGAATGAACCCCTAATTCTGGGATTGTCAACATAAAGGGAAATGCTGATGCTACAGAGTGACTGTTTAATTAGTCCAATCTACAAGTCAAACTAACTCAATTTTACAAAGACAACTGAGAGAGGAGTTAGTGAAGAACAAGGATATGCCACCCTTCAGCTCACTGATGTGTGCACAGTAAGGGCACACTGATTGTATTCCTGGAAGGTTAGGAGTTCAAAGTTCTAAATTGTAGCAGAATTTTAGCAGAGCCATTGTATCTGGCATGAATTCTGGAATGATGGCACCAAGGCTTTGTGGTAGCCTTTTGTAAATAGTCAGTGATTGCCATCTGAGGTTTTATGCTCTTCTGAAGGATTCCCAGATCCTTTGCACAACTTAGTTCTGAGACATACCTAGCAAACCAGTAAGCCTCCTATGGCTGAGAACTGCTTAGGTAATGGTTCCTTCTGACAACTCCTAGATAAGAGGTTTTGCTATGCTTGACTTGCACAGCACTGACTTGCTAACACTGCACTTTGTGCAACAATAATACAAAATGGGTTTAAGGTTCAGTACTTGAGAAGATGAGGCCCTGCTGCTGAGAAGCCTAAATTCATCCTACAGGGTCTTCCTTAGAGCAATCATCTCTTGTAACTTTGAACACGGACATCTAACTCCTTAACACACATGGTTGGTTTTTCATACAACCAACCCCCATTTCACAGCTAAGGAAACCTCTCTCTACTCATTTCATTAGCAGAAGAGAGAACAAATTCCAAGAACTTTAGAAACTCTGCATAGGGATCAGAAACAAGGCCCACTCTTTCACCATACTACATACAATTAATGCCCATCAAAAATCCTGATCACTATAACCCCAGAATGTGCCCTTATTTAGAAATAGCAAAGACCTTGCACATATAATTAGTTCAGATAAAAATCATTCTATTAGAGTGGGTCCCAAAACCAATAACTAATGTGACAAGCCACTCCTATACACCTAAAAGAAAGAATACAGGGCCTAAAGTTATTTGTGTATCAGTGCTCACAACAGCGCCACTATAGTAAGCAAAAGGTGGAAAGCACAAGTACAATTGGGGGAAATGACTTGTTTGCCTTTCTAATATGTTTTATAATATAGAATGTTTTATACATATAATACAGATGTGCCCAATGGTGCAACAGTTCCATGACTGTGATGAGGGTAATTAAATGTTTTGACTGGATTTAAGGCCTGCTCCACAGAAAGGACTTCTTCCTACTACTATACTTCTAGTCAATAGTCCATGGCTGGAGAAGGTCACAAGCCATTGTGGGGAAGCTACTATTGTTACTTAAATAGGCAAATATACTCATCAAACTGCCTCCTGAATATTTTGTTTATACCCTTATGTAAGCTGCTCTTCGACTTTATCAAAGAAACTTTATCAAAGAAGCTTCTTTTTGTAGTGGTTCTCAAGCAGTGGTTACTGCAAACTCAAAACTGATCAAAGTACTGACCGTGGCTGTTCCATGTTCAGCCCTAAATCAAGTATCTGTCATCACCCCATCCAAAGCTTAGGGAATATCTCAGAAAAGGAGCACAAGAGAACGTGCTGGAGAAAGAAGTTGTCTTCCAGACACGACTTGGCACAGCACTCACCCAAACTCACAGCAGCTGTGATTACCTCGCAAGACTAGACTGTTCAACACTGTATCAAGACCTCAACCCTTCCCAAGTGTTTAAATATCCAGTTAATGCAGTTAAGTAGGAAGAACTCAAGAAGACAACCTCCACCCCCATGAAGATCTACTGGTAGGTAATGGTTGCTGGAAGGGTAGATTTTCTTCAATGCTACAACCATTGTTAGGTTGCCTATTCTATGTAAAAAAAAGAAAGAGGTGCTCACCCATGTTTATATAACCAACCCCAACTAAACTCAAGTCACTAAAAAGAAAAAAAGACATAAAAAAAGGTGGGCTAGCTGGGAAGATGATCAGTAGGAGTGCAAAGAGACTTTGTAGGCTAATGAGGATTAAATATGATAAAATATATTATATACTGTATAAAAATGCCATAATAGTAAAACCTATTATTGTATTTAATAGCATGCTACTAAAAGTGTAATAGTATTAATTTGGGAATATAAAAAAATACTACAAAAAGTAGACTAAAAGCTGACATTTCAATTTTTTTTTTCCGGAGCTGGGAACCGAACCCAGGGCCTTGCACTTGCTAGGCAAGCGCTCTACCACTGAGCTAAATCCCCAACCCGACATTTCAATTTTTAAAAGTAACTTTAAACCCATGTGTAATTCAGTCAAGCGTTCTTCCAACACTTAGTATTTTTCAAACTTTTCAAATTCCCCAGAACTTCCACTAAGAGAGCAGCATACAGTTAACACAGCACATGTGCGCTCACATGCAAAGACAATTGAAACAACCTCTGTAATCACAGATTAAAATCCAAAATGAAACCTGGTATTTGGGGTTGGGGTTGGGGTTGGGGGGGGGTCCTCTCTGTAACAGGCTTATAGATGTTTTCGCTCTTTAACAAAGCATACAGAGCAAGAAAACTGTGGACAAAATACAGAACAAATGTATAAATGAAGGAGGTATTGAACCCAGGAATGCATGTTTGTTTAACACTGAGAACCTATTAACACAACACTATATTAAGAAACTGGAGAAGGGAGATCTATGATTGCCTCTGCAACCAGAGAAGTATTTGATTCAAACACTATCAACCACCTATATAGCAAATGTCACACTCAAGGTAAGACATTTAAAAATCAGCCACTGAGCTGTAAACCAAGACAAAGAGATCAGGACATCTCTCACCATCCACTGTACTGGACTAGGTATTGGAGGGACAGACAAATACTTTCTATTCAAGTGCCTGACTTCAAAAAAAGAGAGACATAGATGAAGATAAAACAGATACAATTACATAACTAGAAAAATCTCAATCTCCAAATTATTAAAACCAGAGTCCAACTAGTTGTAACTATCACAATTACCAAAGTGTCCTGGTTAGCGTTCTGTCAATCTGACACAAGACAAGAGTCATCTGGGAAGAAGGAACACATTTGAGAAAATACCTTCATCAGACTGACCTGTGGGCAAGTATATAGAGCATTTTCTTGATTGATATTTGGTGTGGGAGGGCCCAGTCTACTGGGGCAGTAGTGGTTCAAGAAAGCAAGCTGAGCTAGTCCCGAGGAGCAAGCTGAGAAGCAGCACTCTTTCATAACCTCTGCATCAGTTCCTACCTTGAGTTCTTGCCCTGGAGAGTGATGTGAAAGCTAAAATAAACCCTTTTCTCCCTAAATTTCTTTCTGTCGAGATGTTTTATCACAGCAACAGAAACCCTGTAACACACAAAGGCAACAGGGGAGCTTTTGTATTATAAAGCACTAAGAAATTTGAGAACGTAAAGGTTTAAACAAACAAACTAGGGCTAGAGAGATGGCTCAGTGGTTTAAGAGCTCAATTCCCAGCAACCGCATGGTGGCTCATAACCATCTATAATGGGATCTGATATCCTCTTCTGTCATGCAGGCATGCATGTAAATAGAAAACTCTTATATATACATAAATAAATCTTAAAAAACAAAAACAAACAAACAAAAAAGAAAACAGGGCTGGAGAGGGCTGGAGAGATGGCTCAGTGGTTTAGAGCACTGACTGCTCTTCCAGAGGCCCTGAGTTCAATTCCCAGCAACCACATGGTGGCTTACGACCATCTGTAATAGGATCCAATAACCTCTTGCGTATGTCTGAAGACAGCTACAACGTACTCATATACATAAAATAAACCCTAAAAATGTTTAAAAACAAAAATAACTACACCACCTAATTACAATATATTGCCAACTATTAGAAAGAAAAACAAGATGTCAGAGAGATGGCTCACTGGTTAAAAGTGGTACTCTTTAAGAGATCCTGAGTTCAATTCCCAGCACCCACATGATGGCTCACAACCAGTGATGGGATTTGATTCCCTCTTCTACTTCTAGTGTGTGATGGATATACATTAAATATTTAAAAAAAACAGAAACAAGTGTTAAAAAAAAAACTACATGATATAAAACTTACGTTATAAAGGCCTAGCCTATTCACTCAAACATCCTATGTCTAAGTACCTTGCATAAGATGCATACTTAATAAATATTTGATAGGTAATAAATGATAAAAAATAACTTGACAGTGGAACATTCTTTATACTGGACGAAAGAATCAATACTATAAAAATACCACTCTTAAGCCAAGCATGGCAGCAAATTTATGTAATTCCAGCATCATGAAGACTAAGGCAGAAAGAGGCAAGTACAATGCCTCAATCAAAAACCCACTCTACAGAAATTATTTTAACAACCCTATCAAAATCCAAGTCACAATACCAACAGAATTTTGTACAGACTCGAGAAGGTTATTATAACGTTCATTGTTTTTACTGAACCAGGTTAATCAAAAAGCATTCTGAAAAGCAAATGCTATGTTACAAGAACATACAACATGCTAATAATATTTAAAAGCTACTGACAGGAAAACCTACATAACAGAATGATAGGGAGTTCAGTACATGGAACCATAAAAGGTCCAAGTTCATACCATACCCAAAACAAGGCCTTTTGGGTTGATAGATATACAAAGGCATACGAAAGGGAAAGAAGGCCTTTTGGGTTGATAGATACACAAAGGCATAAGGAAAGGAAAGAAGAAGTGACATGGAGAAGTCTCAGAGAGGAAAATGTCCAAGAGCAGATACAGGTCACAAGGTAAAGTTAAAACTATCACACAATGCTGTTAAAACAAGGACACGGGGAAACCAAAGAGCCAATCATCAAAACAAGAACTTAGAAACAAGAAATACATTTGCTGCCCAATTTTTAAAAAGTGAATGCATGAACAAATAATTACAAGGCACATATTCACTTGAGCACTATAAGTAGTATAAAGTACAGCATTGAAACTACTTTTGCCATCTACATTAGCAAAAATTCAGACTCACTTAAAAGAGAAAGGGAATATTTGACTGATGGAATGACAAAATGGTACTGAGTGTTGAGGATGACTAGAAAGTAGCTACCCAAATTTTCCATACATATGCCTCAGTGAGCCCAATCTTAAAGGTATCCATCTTCAGACATTCGCACAGGCACCCTACAGTGAAAAAAGAAAAATAAATGAAGATGCTCAAGAAATACCAATGGTAAGTGGATACATCTCTAACCTTCACAGAAAAGAAAGGTTCTCAAGTGAACAAGCAAACCCAGTGCGATACACATTCTATTCACACTATTAAAGTACACTGTTCTCTGTGTGTACAAACATGCACAGGGTTATCTTCCAAGGTGGTTTTTCAGATCTTTCCCTATCTGAAAAACTACACTCAAGGACTAGGAAGATGTCTCAGTTGATGAAGTGTCTGCCACACAAGCATAAAGACCTTGTCCAGATCCCCAGTACCCACATGAAAAACTGGACCAGAAGCTTTGAATCCATTCCCCCTATGCTAAAAGGACAGGGGAAGAGTCAGGGAATCCCTCGCTGGCTTAATGGTCAGACAGCCTCACTCAATCAAATGGATGAATTTCATGCTCAATGAAATCCTGGTGAAGAGTGATACATGCATGGACTACTGTCCTTCACACTCACTGACACACACCTACACACACACTCATATTAACACATATATAATAGGTGTGCAGGGTGTCACAAACACACCTTATAGTCACTGTAAAATTCATTTTAACTTGCTAGACACAGTAGAACTGAACCTGTCTGGCCACTGAGGTAACATTAAACTGACAAAACACATCCTGAAAAACCAAAAACCTAATTCATGAGTTAAGCAACATCAAAATGTTGGTAACTGTTGACAGTGGGTCATTCTTTTTACTATAGACCCAAGAAACAAAATTTTACAAGTACATTTGCCTCACCTATAAAATCAGTGTAAAGTCCAAGATTACTATTAAATTGTGAGACAAGGCACTCATTCTAGTCCAGTTCATGAGCTGCTTTATGAACTGTTAGGTCTTAACATACAAATCAGCTTGGAGGGTTTTTGCCAAAATTTATATTCTAACTTTTCATTTTATACTGCAAAGCAAGCACTAAACCTTGAAATTTATTGTTTGCTCTACAATGTGTCCTTAAAGACCTACTTTTGCATTTACGCTAATCTCTATGTCCAGTGTTACAGGTGCAATATGACCCAATGCTTCTCCCACCCTTACTTGGTAACAGCTAGTATGTAAAGTCATGGGCATGCTTCATTCCTATAAGCCCTTGAGTCTCACATCGACATAACTGTGCCTCTGTGATTATCTATTTTGGCCACCCAGAGATTCCGTTCATTCTGGTTATATTCTAGACACTGAAAATACCACTTCTACCACCACCACCAACCCCACCTCCAAACATCAGTCCCTTACAATACTGAGATAATTTTAAACTATCAATTCTGGGACATTTGGTGGATTTAGCTTAACAATGAAGTTAGATTAGGCAATAACCAGGTTTTGTTGGGGAAAGGAGTAAAGACAGACTCTCACTATGCAGCAGAGGTGGCTTCAAACTCACAACCCTTCCACCTCAATTTCCCAAGTGCTGAGATTATAAACCCATGCCAGGAACATAGCAGTCTTTTAATGTAATGTAACAGAAATCACAGTTTGGCACAGTACACAATAGAACTAACCATGAAATTTGTGTAGTGCTAAATCACAATGTCAGTGTGAGATCTAACTGTAAAACTCTGAAAACCACTGTGCCAGGTAATATGCTAAACTGAGGTGTCAAGTAAGCAATCTACAGATATAAAGAAGGTATTACCTAGAATGTAAATATTTCTAGTGTAATGGTTTTGTTGGTTCTTTAGCAAACATTACAGATCTAATGGACAAAAGGCCCTGTTTTCTTTTAAAGGAAATATTTCAATCTCTAACTGATTTATCAAATATTTGCTGAACACGTGTACAAGGTCAGGAACTCGGGGTGCATGGCATTGCAGGCAGACATGCTTGTCCTCAGAAGTCTTAAAGTTTTACAGATTAAAGTAATTGTTCAAGAGAAAACAAGAGTGTTACTAGATGGAGAGGGAGGCACTGAGGTAGGAAACAGATAAATAGAAGCCAATGATTTCTTTAGTAAGGCCTCCTCCCTCAAGAGTCAGAATGTATTGAATCAGGATACAGTTACAGGATATTTGATCACACTGTGAACCCCAAGATTGTTACTAACTGAAAAAAAACATGTTTCTAGTTGTGTTGTATCTCAGTCTTAGCATACATCTTTAATCCCTATACTGGAAAACAAGTCCTTAATATATGCTTTTAATCCCAAACAAAAAAAGTAAAGTTAGTTTGTAGAAGCACCAATGTTTGAAAGGCATGTCTAATTCTGTGGCAGACAAAGTGATGAATGAGTGAAAGATTTGACAGAATAGGCTATGCCCAGCTCTCAGGAGAAGAGAGAGAAAAGGGAAGCTATTTAAGAAGCAGGGCAGAGAAAGAAAAAGAGGAAGGAGGCAGTTTTACTGGGACAGTTTTACAAAGGTTGAAGAGAGAACAAGCTAGAGAATGAGAAGGAGCCAGATTAGAAGAGATTGCTGAGTTAGTCTGAAGCCAAACAGCAATTCAGGAGAAGCCCAGAGAAGCCAGACTGAATCAGTCAGCTTGGAGAGGAGTTCGAGCCAGAACAGCTGAGTTGAACCAGCCAGGGTTCAGAAAGAACTAGAATGGATAAACTTACTCTGCAGTAAGTCTCAAGGCTGAAAACAGTCTAAGCCTAGATAAGACTGTGCAGAGGCTACAAGCTTCCAGGACTAAGCCTAGGTTAGCAGAGGAGGCAGTAAGCCTCAGAGATGACAATTACCAATAGGACTATAAAAGACACTTTTAGAACACAGTCCTACAAGGCAGGAACAGTGCACTGCACATGGGGTGAGGCACTCAAGCAGTTCCAAGACTGCAAGGCTGCTGAATACCAGGGTGAATATTCAAAAGGACTTGCCTACTTTCGCAAGGAGTTTGGACCGAGTCTACGCAGTAAGAACGCTGGCAAGTAGTAAGATGGAACAGAAACTCCAAACTTCAAAAACCAACCTCGCACTCTAAAATTATAACCTTCAAACTTTCTGGCTGAAAAGAATATGCAGCCCTCAAAGTTTGTTTGTGCAGATATTTACCAGTTTTCACTGTGTTTTAAAGTTTTAAATGAGAGACTTAAAAGATCATAAAAGCACACAGTCCCCAAGCCATCAATATCAACTCTTCACATGCCACACAGCCTATAGAAAACCCCAATCCACACTAGTGAAAAACAAATGGAAGATGGAAATATCATCTTCATCTTTTCTTTGACCCAAGAGTTCCTATAACACTGAGACTCACATATAAAATGTTAGTTTTTACCTTCTCTACTTAAGTAAGACAGATAAAATGTATTTTAAAAATTTAACTAGAAAGCCTCGAATTTGTGTGTTTAAAAAAATCATCTATGAAAGCTGGCAGTGACATACCATACCACATCCTGCCAGAAATGTCATTCTGGCATGCAGCCACTGCCATTTTGGTTTGGTCATATAAACATTCCAGTCCTGGGGTCAGAATTCCTAAGCAGGGTTGTTTAACATGCCCCCCACCACTACACACACACACACACACACACACACACACACACACACACACATCTGTAAGCAGGACAAAACACCTCTGGAATATGTACAATAGTTCAAGTGTCCATAGCCAGAACTAGCTGGCAAGTGCTTTTGTTGTCTACATTTTACCATGTGCAGGTCTCCTTTTATCCAAGTCCTGAAACGTCATTTTTTAAGTATTGTTCCACATCTTTCAAAAAACCCTCATTCAACAAAACGCGGTTTTACTTATCACTAGTTAGTCTTTCCATATCGTTTACGATTGCAAAATGAAAATACCCAAGCAAATGGTTCAGTAACTAACCCTTTGTACCCGGTCTTCATCCCTTTCAAGCATACTGCCCATCACTTACAGGTTTGCCTTAGATGACAATAGGTTTATTCAAAACTGTCTAATAAGCCGCGAAATTCTTCTTACGTTGAGTGGGCTGCTTGCCGCTGCCCAGGGCGAATCTTCCAGGAAGACTGGAAGTCCCAGGACCGCCCGATCCCCGACCCCGTCTCGGGCCCGCCGCCTACCTCGCGGTGCCGCCTCGGGCCTAACGCTCCAAGCTCCGGGCCTGAACGGCGCCGGCAGGCCCGGGGCGGCTCCGGCTGTGGAGAGCGGCACGAAGGCCCTACATAAAGGCTGCCCGGTCTACGGTCCCCGCCGCGGCCCACATACCTCCAGCGCCTGCTCCTCCGCCCGCGCCCAGGGCGGCCGCCATGGTGGTCCCCGGGCCCGGCCTTCAGCCGTCCCTAGCGGGCCGACTGCTCTGGTGCGGGCCGGGGAGGCGGGGGAGCGGCGAGGGCCGGCGCCCGCGAGCGAGCAGAGGCGAGGCCCGCGCGTCGCGGCCCGCAGCGGACCCTCGCCTCCGCAGGAAGAAAACAACACTACAGCAACATGGCTGCGCCGCGGTGCACGCCGGGAGGAAGGCGGGCGGAAAAGCCAGCCGGCAGCGGGCGGATGCCCGAGGTCCCTGGAGCCTGACCGCCAGGGAGTGTCTGGAGGCGCGCGCTAAAAAGAGCCGCGCACAGAGACGGATTCGGCTGGGCGAGAAGGCCGAGGCTCCAGACAGGAGGCGTGTGGACGGCCACACGCCGTAAGTCGAACCGGAGACTGTCATAAATCGCCTTGCAGCAGTTGGCACGGTTGCGCTTTACGACGGCTGAGTCGCCGTGGCTTGTGGAGCTGAAGCGCAGCCGAAGACGGTAACGGCCGAGTCTGGCTTCCGCGCGACCAGGTTTGAGGCGCGCGAGCGCTGCATTGACTCACGCGCACTCGCGTCCGCGCCCGCTGGCGGAAACCGTGGCGTGTAGGGTCTAGGAAAAGGAGAGGTGTGTTGCGATGAGACAGGGCCCGGGGAGAGAGCTAGGTACCACAGCCTCAAAGACCGACTCCAGAGTATCCAAAAGCAAACCCCTTGGGTAATAGTGAGCTGGGAAGACCGAGGAGCAGCGCAGGTGGACCCTGGAGCGGCCTGGCACCGAGACTGGTCACCATTCAGTTAGAGATTTCCAGACACAGGCATCGACGTTCACAGGAAGTCACTGGAGGCTGAAAAAAAATGTCTCCTGTGAAATTCAACTTTTAGGTGATTGAAATGTTTCCTCATAAAATGTTGGAGAAGATGAAAAATTTTTCCTGCTTTTAGGTAATGTTCATTTAAGAAACAGAAGAAGACAATTTCCTTTAAAAAAAAATTTATCCTCATGAAGTCATTGCCCAATAAAAAGTAAGCCTAGCATGGAACCTCACTGACTGACTAGATTTGTCAGAAAACACATTAATTCATATTTAAATTGCTTGAGCCCCTTGTCACCTTTTCCTAATTTTTGGACTGTGCAGAATGGAAAGCCCAGCTCAGTTTTTTCAAGATAATTTCAGTGCTGGTCTTGAGAAAGACATCTCAAAAACATGCACAATGGTAAAATTACTTCATATTTATAACATCACATATGAAAAAAGAAAGATGTATCTCAATTATAGCAAATGCGGATTAGATTACTCAAAAACCACTGAATCTGCACAACTGAACCAGGATTTCAACTCTACGTCTGCCTTGAGTCAAATCTCATGCTCTAACGTAGCTGTGACTTCAGAAAGTTCTCTCAATTTCGCCTAAAACCGAAATTCTCCAGGACAGGAAGCTCTAAACATTTTTGTACTCAAACATTCACTAGAAGAAAAAAGAAAAAAACATTTAACCTGTATATAGGAACACCTCTAATATTTAGAGATGTGATCACTTCTTTAAATACAGATTTAATCACCCCCTTTTACTCATCACTACATACCACTTCCAGTCTACTCTCTAACTTCCTTTCGAAACCTGTTGAAGTCTCAAAGTCAACTGGGAAACCAAACTGCACTGTGTGTGGTGAAAATTATCTCTAACTGGTGAACGCAATGTTCTGGCTTGAAAGCACTGTACAGTCAGCTCACAGGAACCCATCCCTCTATACTGTCCTACTTGAGGTTACTAACTAAATGTGAGGGCTTAAAAATGAACTCTCAGAGCTGTTGAGAGACACACTTTCTCCTACAGGTCAGTTGCTTTTAAGCTAAGAAGGCCCTTCAGTGAGTACCTAGGTAGCCTTGGAGACACGTCATGCCTTTATTGACACCTAACACCCAAATCTTGGCTTTTGAATCCTATACTCCAAAAGAGTAATTTCTATTTGAAACACTTCACCTGAGTTAATTAACACTTCAATTATGAGTGACTAAAAATGTATATCTACAGAATGAAGTAGAACAGTATGTCTTTTGTGGTGATCTCATCAAAGATGTCTACCTGACACCCAATGTAGCCACTGACCAGCTAATTAAGGCTTTCTATAGGCTTAAAGAAAATAAATAAAATGGAATAGTGAATGAAAGTACAAGAAGTGAAGAAGTACAGTCTATAAGTTATATGGAATGATCATTTGCTGTTCACTCTATGCCTCCATAAGTGCCGCACATTTTCCTAATTAAAAAGTGGGGCAATTATTTATAATAGCCAGAAACTGGAAAGAACCCAGATGCCCTTCAACAGAGGAAGGGATACAGAAAATGTGGTACATCTACACAATGGAATGCTACTCTGCTATCAAAACAATGATTTTTATGAAATTCATAGGCAAATGGTTGGAACTGGAAAATATCATCCTGAGTGAGGTAACCCAATCATAGAAAAACACACATGGTATGCACTCATTGATAAGTGGCTATTAGCCCAAATGCTTGAATTACCCTAGATGCACAGAACACATGAAACTCAAGAAGGATGACCAAAATGTGAACGCTTCACTCCTTCTTTAAAAGGGGAACAAGAATACCCTTGGCAGGGAATAGGGAGGCAAAGTTTAGAACAGAGGCAGAAGGAACATTCAAAGCCTGCCCCACATGTGGCCATATACAGCCACCACACTAGATAAGATGGATGAAGCAAAGAAGTACAGGCTGACAGGTACTGGATGTAGATCTCTCCTGAGAGACACAGCCAGAATACAGCAAATACATAGGCGAATGCCATCATTAAACCACTGAACTGAGAACGGGACCCCCGTTGAAGGAATCAGAGAAAGAACTGGAAGAGCTTGAAGGGGCTCGAGACCCCATATGAACAACAATGCCAAGCAACCAGAGCTTCCAGGGACTAAGCCACTACCCAAAGACTATACATGGACTGACCCTGGGCTCCAACCTCATAGGTAGCAATGAATAGCCTAGTTAGAGCACCAGTGGAAGGGGAAGCCCTTGGTTCCTGCCAAGACTGAACCCCCAGTGAACGGGATTGTTGGGGTGAGGGTGGTAATGGGAGGAGGATGGGGAGGGGAACACCCATATAGAAGGGGAAGGGGAGGGCCTAGGGGGATGTTTGCCTGGAAACTGGGAAAGGTAATAACAATAGAAATGTAAATAAGAAATACCCAAGTTAATAAAGATGGAGAAAAAAAAGTGGGGCAAATGAAGATTAATCAAAGCCACTGAGTCTGCACTTCCAACAGATGAATCAGGATTTCAACTCTATGTCTATCTTGACTCAGATCTCATGTTCTAACATAGCTACGGCCTTAAGAGAGTAAAGTTTTCTAACAAGAGAAAGGGATGGAATTCGGTGATCGGTCAGTTCTTCAAGGAGAGATGCTTCCTACATTACATTTACTTGCCTTCCCCAGGTGCCTGCTGTCATGTCCTTCCCTCCATTATGAACTCTCCCTCTGGAATCACAGACCCAAATAAATCCTTTCAAATATCAGAAAGAAAAGAAAAGAAAGAAAGAAAGAGAGAGAGAGAGAGAGAGAGAGAGAGAGAAAGAGAGAGAAAGAGAGAGAAAGAGAAATCTGTATTCTGTGCAGGTTTGTAATCTTAAAAAGCATCACATTTATGAAAGTCTGAGGAAAACAAGTGGAGTTCCTAGCTAAAGAAGAGTCATGGCCACCAAGTATAGCACATGACTGAAATGGCTCTCCCAGAGTGAGGTGTATCAGTGGGACAACTTGTGAAAATAGGAGTCCACAGGATCAGAGAGATGGGATATGACAGTTAACTGCCCGATATTGACAGTTGTGGTTGGTAAGTAAGAATGCTTTTGCATGATAAACACAAAAGTGGGGACGGATAACTACTCATAATTCACAGTCATGAGTTCAGCCAAAACATGAAGTTAGAGAGATGACTCAGTGGTTAAAAGCATATACTGCATTTGCAGAGGACCAGTGTTCAGTTCCTAGTACCTGTGTCAGGCAGCGCACAGCCACCTATAACTCCAGCTCCAGGGGCCGGATGCCCTTTTCTGGAATCTGAGTGCACCTACATACTTGTACATACCCACACACATATACATGTAAGAAAAAAAAGTGAAACCTTTTTTTAAAAAGAGGAGCAGAACATACAGTTGATACCAGAAGAAAAACAGAATTAATGGAATTAACAAAAGGATTTCCAACAATTATAAATATCTTCAAAGGAATGGGGGAAATAAAGTCCAAATAAGGAAATAGATGATATGCAGTAAAGTTTCCAGAGCTTGGCTTGAAATAAAGTATTTACTGGAAAGGTATAAAAGAATAGAAATTCCAAGGGATCAAGATTTTAAAGCAACCAATTAACTGAAAATCTGGAATAAGACACCTCTAAAGAGTTAGGACTTTGTCAAGGGCATTCACTTGCCTATGGTAGACACAGCCAGCTCCATATGAACTGGAAATATGCATCAACCAAAATGGTTAATGAACTTGTAAATGCCATGTATGAAACAAGGTGAGTATGGAGCCCCTAGCTATAGAGTAAAAACACTGGCTCCCTTGTAGGCTTCTCCATGAGCTGTACCATGTACTCATGAAAGGTGGGGAGAATCTTGAGACAGCCCATCACTGTGCTTGCTGATTTTCATTTAAGAAATTTCATCCCCACACATCTCCCTTTTCATCCTTCTGAGGAGATTCTGAATCTTCATGGCAGAAGCAAAAACTGAAGCCACACAGCAATGAGGAAAGCCAGTTCCACTGTGGGAAGAGCACAGAGAAAAATACAGACAGAAAGAAGCACATGCTAGTCCAGCACAATGGCTGAAGCAGGAGTACTAGAAAGCCCAACCACCACAAGATTCAGGACTGCCTGCCGAACACAGAGGCCTGACCCATCATCAGTGGACCCCACTTTCCTATCATGGAAGTAACAAGTACCAAGTGGGGAAGGGCTAGGGGTGGGACTCAGGGATAAAGTACTGGTCTATCATGTATGAGGTCATGGCTTCATCCCCACCATCAAAAAGGAGACATTTTTTAAACAAGTGTCGAAGATGAGACATGTGGGCAGGGTAACACATACCTGTAATAGCATTTGGGAGGCAGAGGCAGAAGGATTCCTTCAAGTGCATAGCCAGCCAGGAATTCATAGCTAAACCCTGCGTCAAAAAAGAAAAGGAAAACAGGAAAGGAAAAGCCAACTGCAAATAACTGATGCCTTAATTCAGTTGGGAGTCATGCAGAGCTGACTCAAGAATGCAGCAGAAAGAGAGGACAAAGGGAATAACTACCAAGCCACATTTCACATACAAGGTACCAGTAGGGGAACTGGGAACCATCTGGGCACAGAGAAATTAGTATCGTGATTTGCATGCGAAATGTGCCCCATAGGTCTATGTGTTTAAACAGTTGATCCCATCTGAAGGTGCTCTGTCGGGGCTGTGGAGCCTTTAAAGTTGAAACCTGGCTGGCAGAAGTAGGACACTAGGGAAGGCCTTTGAACATTGTGCCCCATCCTTATTCAGACTCTTCTCCACTCTCTAATCAGCCAAGGCATGAGTAAGATGTACAACAAGCTTCCGTTGAACCACCCCTGCCACGATGCACTTGCCCACCAGGTTGGACTGCACCCCCTGAAACCTGAATCCAAAATAAACCACCCTAATAAGTGTGCAAAATGTATGCAAAAAGCCTGGCAGTTTCTGTAAAAAGTAAAAGTACATGTATCTGGTCAGGGAGATGGCCCAACAGGTAAGGGCACTGAACTTGACAACCTGAGTTTAATTCCCAGAGCCCACAGAGTAGAAAGAAAAGAGAGGAGGAAGGGAGGGAGGGAGGGAGGGAGGGAGGGAGGGAGGGAAGGAGAGGGAACAAAAGGAAAAACTGACTTACACAGCTTATTCTCTGACCTCCATGTACTGCCAGGGCACACACACACAATATTTTGAAGTACACTTATTATATAACCCATTAGGTATTTACCCAAGTGAACTAAAGATGTCTGTTCACAGAAAAACCTGTGTGCTTATAATGTTCATGTCAGTACTCATAGCAGGCTTATCTGTGTCAGAAATAATGATCACCCTTCAGTGGGTGACTGGATGAATTGGTAGGTTCATGTCATGGAATACAACTCAGAAATAACGATTGAGCTGTTGATTCACACTGCAATGTGGATGGATTTTAAATGCATTTTGCTACACATTCAGAAGGCTGAGCATATATGTTTGTATACATTCTAGAAAAGGTAAAACTGTAGAAATGGAAAAGCCAGTGAGAGATTGCCGGATGGTGAGGTAATGAGAACAACAGAAAAAGTGAAGACAACCACAAAAAGATGCAATCAGTAAAAAGGAAAACACTACAAAGAGATTAGAGACTAGATTAATATTATAGTGGTTGAGACTGGCTATCAATGGGTTATTAGTAGTCATAATATAAATGGAGGAGAATGGCCATGAGTGTCAAGCTAGCTAGGGATATACAACAAGAAACTAACAAAAAGAACAAAAATAATAGTAATCAGGGGCTAGAGATGTAGCTCAGTTTGATTCAGTGCTTGCCAAAATGTGCACAAAGCCATTGCGCTACATAAATGGAGGGCGCTGTGTGTACCTATAATCTCAACACAACTGGATTAACATGAAAAAGCAGCTGGAGGAGATGACAAAGACCACAGCAGAAATGAACAGACAGCAAAACAGACAGTGCTAACCCTGAGAGACACTGCTCATCAGAGCACTGTGTGCCTCAAGGAAAGGTAACCTTGAGTCATCTTGCTGTCACAACTTGACAGGATTTGGAATCACCAGGAGGCATTCCTTGGGGCAGGTCAGAGAGCATTAAGTGAGACAGAGACCTGCCCTCAGAGTGGGTAAGGACAGCCCAGGTATCACGAGGCACGAGGACAAGCACTCTAAGGAGCCTGGCTTCCTTCTCACAAAGCACACCTGTAGCTGCTGGTGACACACCCCAGTTCTTTCAGCCTTACCATGGGAACTTCGTGCCAGACAACCTCCTTCACAGATGGATTGGATTTCTGAGGAATTCAGCTTTGTGCACAAAGAAGCAAGTGGGCTCTGAGCCACTCCATAATGCAGGCAGTCGTCATTGAGTACCTAGCCAGTTGTGTAAATTGATCCGATAACAATCTCTTCACTTGAGCATGGCAGCACGTGTGTGAGGACATGGAGGACACGCGCACACATACTCTCATGGGTTCTTAGAGATACACGGCCGATTTTCCTGTTTACATCTTAGTTATTACTTCATCATAATAAATTCTCTTATTATGCTGCTTTTTTCTTAGCTTGGTTTGTCATTATTAAGAACATGTCATTATAAAGCTATTTAAACTACATCATCCTAATATGTACTGATAAGACTAAAAGACTCCACGTGAATTGGATGATTTCTAAAATACTCTCGTTACATAATGCATTTAGAAATGGAGACTGAGGTCCACACAGGAATGACACCCTCACTTCTGAACCACCTGCCAAGTTCAGTCCCCTAGAGAAGAGTATGCTAATGGGTAAATTAACTACAGAGAAATGGCAATTCTAGTTCTTCTTTTTTTTTAAAGTTATTTATTTCTATTGTATGGGATAGGCTTTTTAACCTGCTTGTATATCTGCACATATGAACAGTTCTCTAAATGGCCAGAAGATAGCACTAGATGGATCCCCTGGAACTTGAGTCAAAGAGTTATGAGCCACGGTGTTGAAGCTGGGGACTGAGCCTCTGCAAAAGCAGCCATCTTAACCACAGAACCGCGTCTCCAGAGCCCTGCTCCAGCTCTTCTAGCACACAGCCAGCACTCCTCACCAGAGTTCCATCCAGATGACAGGATATGGATGAAGCACACAAAAGTATGCCAATTAAACAGTGTTGATCGTGAGACAGAGAGGAGCTTCGTCCGGCAGTGATGACTTACTGTGACACATTATTTGGTGCTACTCTGCTAAGATTTTGTTTTCTATTATGAAAGAGCAGAGCATTTATCTGAAGAAGGTGTTGTGAGCACCATAGACAGCCTGGCCATATCTCCTTAGCATTTACTATTCCCTCTTTGCCATTTACATGAGAGATTCAAGAGATAAAGTTCCACAGGGGTGCCAGGGAGAAGGATACTAGTTTACCCTTGTGGTCTTGGATCTGATTTTATATATTAGAAAGCAGTATAAAATTACTGAACAGAATTAACACTAACATTAGGGATTGTGTAAAAGCAAATGGAATGTCTCTTCTGAGACACCCTGAGACAGCCCAGGCCAGCAGCTGTGTAGTGGACCCATACAGGAAGAAAAGAGGGGAGAAGGGGAGAGTGCCTCCTTCCACAGGAATCTCAGCTTTGCATCTGTCTGAAGATCTGGGCTGATACCAAACAAGCTGGGTCCTTGTTGAACTGCAAGGTCATGTTCTGAAACTCTTATTGAAAGAAGCTAATGATTAAAAAAAACAATATGCTCCATTCCAAAACTGGCACCATCTTTCTAATAGCCATAACTTGGAGATCTCAGACACTGTTGGGCCATTGAACAGTCCAACTAAAAAGTTAGATTGAGCCAGGCTTGATGTGGTAAGACCCTGTCTCAAGAGAGAAATGTAAGGTGTAATTTACCTTTTGTTAATAAAGTCACCTCCCGAGACATCCCTGAGCTTTCTTTGGGTGTGTTTTATGGTGCTGATGAAGCAGGAGTCAGTTGTCATTAGGCAGTCAGAGAACAGAGCCCACAGTGAAAAAAACGCAAGTTGCTCACATATTACAGTGAGAAAAGATACCTAGATTTAAAAGGAACTAAAAGGTTAAAATGGGGGGCCAGGAACACTAGAGAAGAAAAGCAAAGAAGCTTGCAGATGACTGTGAGATAACCGTATGAACCTTAAGAGAAACAGGTAGAAACTCTAAGGAGCAAAGCCAGTTGCTAGTTGGCTTCCATGAGAAAGTCCTTCAGCCTCAGTGTTTTTGTTAGGCCCTCCATTGTCGTGAAGACACCATGACCACGGCAACTCTTGTAAAGGAAAGCATTTAATTGAAGCTGGCTTACAGTTCAGAAGTTTTGTCCATTATTGTCATGGAAGGAAGAATCACAGCATACAAGCACACCTGGTGCTGGATAGGTAGCTGACAGTTCGACAACTGGATCTTTTGACAGCAGGAAGACAGAGAGACACTGGGCATAGGTTAAGCATTTGAAAACGAAAAGCTTGTCCCCTATGACACACTTCTTCCAAAAAAGGCCACACCTCTGAATAGTGCTACTCCCTATGAGCCTATGGGAGCCATTTTCATTGAAATCACCACACTCAGGGAGCATGTGTTAGGCACCATTGCTCTTTTATATATCCCTGCTTCTAATGCAGCTAATTGTAACAAATTAAATTCTAAGTAAAGATGGCCTCTAACAAGAGGCTTCCACCTTCCCAGGTAAGAGACCAGACTACCCTACAGACAAGAAGCTGAGGAAGAACAACTATAGCTGCTTGGTCTTGCTGTAAGAACAAAGGACTTGAGACACCTGCCAGGTCAGATGTTGCAAGGTCAACAGTTCACAAAGCACAAATTAGAGATGCACAGAGGAGGCACACTTCAACCATCCCTAACTGGGTGGGTAGGCAGAGTATGAATAGAGAGAGCATGGTGGTCATTTCCTGTTAGTGGGGGGAGGCGTGCATAGAGGATGTGGTCCTCCCAGTGGAGGGCCACGAGAGCCCAGGAAACCTTTGTCCCCTTCTTACTGATGGCAAAGCCCCTAGGCAGAGAAGCTCAGTGGCTCCCTCTTGGGAACGCCTCTTACTTTTCAGAGTTTCTCACAGGTTTTCTTAATATCTTTTAGTATAGTGAAGCTTCCATTTCTTTTGTTTAGTCCCATGAATACTTTAGTATTTATCTGGTAAGACAGTGAACTGGGGCCACTGACCCAGTTACATCTTTGACGACCATGAGCACCTGGCACCCTAGATCCTGTGATCAACTGGATGGAGAGAGGTCCCCTTTATACCCAAGAATCTCTTAATCACCAAGTGACCTCACAGAGGTCATTTAACAAGTCTAGAGCAAGTGGCTAGAGTTTCCTAAGCTGCCCAACCATACCCAGCTACGCAGGGATTATGCTGTGAGCTCCGGTTGCTTCTAAAATTTAGGAAGAATGAATGTACTGGCAAAGGTCTTAAGAATGGAAGAAACACATGACCCCCATATGTTCTGAAATAATGGGATTTTTATCACCCTGTAGCTTATGAGTAAACTGACATCTTCAAGAGTAAGGGATTGACCAAGACCCCATAATCTGGGGTTGGGGATTTAGCTCAGTGGTAGAGCGCTTGCCTAGGAAGCGCAAGGCCCTGGGTTCGATCCCCAGCTCCGAAAAAAAAAAAAAAAAAAAAAAAACCAAAAAAAAAAAAAAAGACCCCATAATCTGAACTAGGACCCCACATCCTGTGTGGTGACTTTGTACATCATTCTCTCTGTGAAGGGACATTAGTCCCTTCTTTGAGGTAATTGCTATCTCCTTAATTCTCCACCCAATATGTGACTGACAGGCACAGCTGGGAGGCTATATCTTGAGCCAAAAAGCTCAGCTGAAGCTGGGCAGGATTAGGACAGCCCTAGATAGAATCCTGTCTTCACCACCCCAGTGTCTGCAGAGCCTGTCTTCAGAGGTGCCATGGATCTGATGAGGACCCTCCACCCCACAGCTGTGGACTCCATCTTCTCACAGAGTAGAGTTGGTAAGGCAATGCCTGAGCAGTGCCACTGGCTGTGCCTTCCCCTCACCACCAGAAATGGAAGGAAGGCGGACTTCTGGCTTCTTAGCTATGGATAAATATTTGTCCATGGCACGATGTTCAAACGTCCCTGTGCAAAACAGCATTTGCCAACTACTGTTTGCATTCCGTTTGCCAGCTGCCATTTATAGAATTCTCCACAGCATGTTAATAACAGCTTGAGTTATCTCTGCCTAGGAGTTTGAACATGGTGGGAGAGATGGGCATCACAGATATAACAGCAAATAGCATGGACAATGGGAGGACTGAAGAAGAAAGGCTGTGTGTATAGAATGAGCCAGACCAAAGGGCTAAGGGCCTAAACCAGAACTGGAGTTGTTTATTTGATTTTTGTTTTTGTTTTTCTGTTGTTGTTGTTGTTTGTTTGTTTGAGGCAGGATCTTATGAAGCTCAATGCTGGCCTCAGACTGCAATTGAGGATGACCTTAAACTCCTGATTCTCCTGCCTCTACCACCCAAGTTGTGAGATTACAGGTATATACCAACACATCTGGCTGGGTTTTTGCTTTGCCAATATTTAACTTGTAATTTGAAGATCTGGCCCTCATGACTAAAGATAATATATCCAGTAGTCCTCTCCTTTTCTGACACAGTTGGTAAGGGAAAGCAAGAGCAACGATCCTTCTGTGTCTTACACTCTTCTCTATAAATGCCTAAGACAAAGCTTAGTTAATAAGCTAGGCACAGTACGAGATGACCACCGGGGGCCGGGAGGAAGCCGATGTGTGCACTGTGGACCTGACAAGATCAAAGCAGGAGGATGGACAGTGAGGCCAGGGAGATGGAAGGAGTTTGGAGCTTATTGATGATGCCTGGCGGGAAGACAAGCTGCCATGCAAGGATGCTGCGATTCCACTGAGTGAGCTTCCTGAGCCTGAGCAAGACAATGGCGGCACCACAGAGTCTGTGAGAGAACAGGAGATGAAGTGGACAGACCTGGCCTTACAGCGCCTCCACGAGAACGTCCCGCCCACTGGAAACTGATGCTGGGCTCCTTTCCATGGATGGAGTTTTCAAAAATATGTGGATGAAAATGTTTCCTCTAGCTCCAAACTCAGACCTTTAGTAATAAATCAACACTCAAAAACAAACAAACAAAAACAACAAAACAAGAGATGGCCACCAATAACTAATGACAAAATGAGACAATTATAAGGATATGCTGAATAAAAGTTTCCACCTCAGGCTATTATTAAGATAAGGGTGAGTTGAACACAGGCATCAGTGTGGCAGCCAACCTTCAACTGACATGGCTAAGTGAGTGACAGACTGTAGGTACAGTGCTCAGATGTGTTAGACAAGGAATGTCTTGTCCCAAGAGATTCTGTCACTTAAGAATGGTGTGCAGTTTAAAATATAGGAATGCTGACATATGGAGTTTCCTGTTGAATATTTTCAGACTGAAGTTCTCATGGCTGACAAACAGAAACTGCCAGGACAGGAGCTGAAGAACAATTATGAAATTGCCTTGCTGTTCAAAGAGCCAGTGCAGCTTTTCAGACAATGAGCAGGGATTATTGGACTCATCAAAGTCTGCCTACTGTCAACCTTTGGAGCTCGGGGAGAAAACATCTATGTTTTGATAAACAGTTGCCTATTAGTAGAATTGCATCAGTTCAGTGGCTAGGGAAGGCTTATTCTGAATCAAGGTGTGGGGATTGAAGTGGCTCAGCTTGCAAAGGCATTGGCCACCGACACTGACAACCTCAGTTCTATCTCCTGGACCTACAAAGTGGAGGAAGATAACACATGAGCAAGTTTTCCGGGCCTGTGGCCCAATCACACACAAAATAATAAATAAAAACCAACATAACTTAGTGTAATGGCATAGCACTTGGGGGGACTAAGACAAAAGGACTATTGCAAGCTTGGGGTCATCTTGAGCTACAGAGCAAATTCCCATCGAGCCAATGATACACAGTGAGACCCTATTTCAAGGAAGGAAGGAAGAAGGAAGGAAGGAAGAAATTTTAATTTATTTATTTTACTCTTTTGAAATGGTCTCTCTCTATATATATAGCCCTGGGTGTCCTGAAACTCAGTATGTAGACCAGACTGGCCTCAAAGTCACAGGGATTCACCAGCCTCTGCCTCCCAAGTGCTGGGATTAAGGGTATGTATCACCATGCCCAGAAAGAAAGTCACACTTAAAATAACAATGAAAACTAACCAATCAAACAAACAGAAACAGCAGAGAGAATGATGGGTGATGGAGGAATTGTTTGTGTCCATTCAAAGGTGAAGCTAGGGATGTCATGCAGTTGGAGAGCGCTGGAACCATGCATGAAGCCCTGGTTGCCACCCTCAGTGCTGCATAAAATGGGCACCATAGCTCACAGCTGCAATCCTGACACTCTACTTGAAGATGAGAAGAGCAGCAGTTCAAGAAAATCCTTGGCTACAGAGTGAGTTTGATGCCAGCCAACATGATATTCTTTAAAAAATGAACAACAATTCAATAGAATAAATTAATGGGAGGTAGAGGGCTCGAAAGACATCTCGCTCAGTAAAGTGCTTACTTTGCAAGTGTAAGGAACCAACGTAAAAGGTAGCATGTGCTTGCACTGAGGAGAAAGTCACAGACAGACACTGGGTCTTGCTGGTTTAGCCTACTTAATGGGTCTCATGTCTCAGGGAGAAACTCTGTCTCAAAAATTGAGGTGGATAGCTCCTGGGGAACGATACTGGAGAACCTGAAGGTTTCCCTCTGGCTTATACGTGCACACGTACAATCTACACAAGCACACACAGAAACTGCTCTGTATCTGCAGACATTTAAAGCAGAAAAGCATGAAGCTGGAGAAATGGCTGGTGGCAAGAGCATATACTGTTCTCACAAAGGAACCAATGCTGTGTGGCTCTCAGCTACCTGTGACTCCAGCCCCTCGGGGGTCTGACACCTCTGGCTTCTGTGGACACCTAATATTCACACAAAGACAAACACATATACATATGTTTTTTTAATGTGAAAAGACAAGCCATGAGCCAAGAAAAGATATTTGCAGCACACTCAACAAATGATCCGTGCCCTGCATATTACAACTCCTCATGCCCTCTTATTAAAAAGCGCACCAATAGGCCAACAGGAAAATAGGCAAAAGAAATGCCCAGATTACAGATGAGGAAACTCAGTGGCTGGTTGCAATATGAGAAGCTGCTGAGCCACACTGTGAAGACGTCAAAGCAGTCGAGTTTCATATGTCAGAGAGGAGACTTGAACTGGTGCAGTGAGGACGCTCCTGGTGCTGGAAACACTGCAGAGAAGCCACCATGGAGAGTGACTTGGCTACATCGAATGAGCGTTGTCCATACAAGTGTGTTACCCAGAGTGTCCACACACACACACACACACACACACACACACACGATACAAAGCACTACTTTCGCAGCATTGGTAGCAGAAACAGCATCAACACACTTTTCTAGCAAAGACATGTAGAAAAACCACATTACAAGGGGGAAGAGGAGGAGGAGGAGGAGGAGGAACCAGAAGAGGAGGGAGAAGAGGAGTGGAGAGGGAAGAGGGGAGGAGTCACAAAATGAGAACACAGCAACATGGGAAAATTCATGTGTTTTCCTGGCTTAAGGTCACAAGCTGCCTTTTGAAGTCAAGCCCACACATCTTACTTAAGCTAAGATGGATCCGGCATTCAGCTCTGTGGTCTGTGTCCTTGTCTCCTTCAAAGAACACTGGCAGAGGAGGACTTGGCAGAATGTTTCACCATGCATCTGCCTTGGTCTAGTTTTAGGCTGGTAATGCCACCATAGGATGGGGATGTGTCCTCACTGATCACTGTTCGGGTGTGCACGATCGTAGGGATGGTGGCTTGGATTCCATGGTGAGGAGACATGAGCCCAGTTCTCACCTGGAGGTTCTCACTCCCTGTGTAACACACCCTGTGGACCACTGAAGAGACCTGTGAACCACTGCGACTGCATGAATGTCCTGCTTCTGACAGGGTGGCTTGAAGGAGGCTCCTTATCCTTAGAGATTCCTGACTGCGGTTTCTATAACAAGCACCAAACAGCGCTGCCCAAAGCTGTGATCCTGTTCATGGCTTGTGATGCTACTGTGAGGGGTTTTCCCTTGCCCGGTAATTCCTGTCTCCTGTTATTACCTTTTGTCAACATGGAACTATGGCTTCTTTTTTTCAATTCTGTGGGTTATAGTTTTTATCTTCTTGGGGTTTATTATGCTCAAAGTGTCATAGATTTGGCTAATGAAAATCCCTGCCAGTCGATCCAGTGTCCTTTGTGCTTGGTGTCATTTAATCACAGCACTGTGTCCACAGTCATTTGGGCCAGTGTCTCTAACAAGAAGATGCAACTTCTACAACTATGCCAGGTGCCTCATTTTACAACAATAGCAGAAACAGCAAGAGATGAGTCAGGCCAAGGGCATGAGGCAGGGCCTCCCTTCCAGCCTCCTGATGATTGACAAGAAGTGAGTCAGGCTGGGAGGGAACACATGGTGTGTCAGACAAACTGGCTTTGCCAGCAATTGCTCCACCCATGTAAATCCTACAACAGCAGGTAAGGAACTGTGTTGTGGAGGGGGGACAGCCAGTTCTAATGGGGCAGCGCAGTAGCATCCAGAACAACTGTCTGCACCCCATCTCCAGGGCAGTGCAGTGGCATCCAGAACAACTGTCTACTCCATCTCCAGGGCAGTGCAGTAGCATCCAGAACAAGTGTCTACCCCATCTCCAGGGCAGTGCAGTAGCATCCAGAACAAGTGTCTACACCCCATCTCCAGGGCAGTGCAGTAGCATCCAGAACAACTGCCTGTACCCCATCTCCAGGGCAGTGCAGTAGCATCCAGAACAACTGTCTACCCCATCTCCAGGGCAGTGCAGTAGCATCCAGAACAAGTGTCTACCCCATCTCCGGGGCAGTGCAGTGGCATCCAGAACAACTGTCTGCCCCATCTCCAGGGCAGTGCAGTAGCATCCAGAACAAGTGTCTACTCCATCTCCAGGGCAGTGCAGTAGCATCCAGAACAAGTGTCTACCCCATCTCCAGGGCAGTGCAGTAGCATCCAGAACAAGTGTCTACACCCCATCTCCAGGGCAGTGCAGTAGCATCCAGAACAAGTGTCTACACCCCATCTCCAGGGCAGTGCAGTAGCATCCAGAACAACTGTCTGCACCCCATCTCCAGGGCAGTGCAGTAGCATCCAGAACAAGTGTCTACCCCATCTCCAGGGCAGTGCAGTAGCATCCAGAACAAGTGTCTACACCCCATCTCCAGGGCAGTGCAGTAGCATCCAGAACAAGTGTCTACACCCCATCTCCAGGGCAGTGCAGTAGCATCCAGAACAACTGTCTGCACCCCATCTCCAGGGCAGTGCAGTAGCATCCAGAACAAGTGTCTACACCCCATCTCCAGGGCAGTGCAGTAGCATCCAGAACAAGTGTCTACACCCCATCTCCAGGGCAGTGCAGTAGCATCCAGAACAAGTGTCTACACCCCATCTCCAGGGCAGTGCAGTAGCATCCAGAACAACTGTCTGCACCCCATCTCCAGGGCAGTGCAGTAGCATCCAGAACAAGTGTCTACCCCATCTCCAGGGCAGTGCAGTAGCATCCAGAACAAGTGTCTACACCCCATCTCCAGGGCAGTGCAGTAGCATCCAGAACAAGTGTCTACACCCCATCTCCAGGGCAGTGCAGTAGCATCCAGAACAACTGTCTGCACCCCATCTCCAGGGCAGTGCAGTAGCATCCAGAACAAGTGTCTACCCCATCTCCAGGGCAGTGCAGTAGCATCCAGAACAAGTGTCTACACCCCATCTCCAGGGCAGTGCAGTAGCATCCAGAACAAGTGTCTACACCCCATCTCCAGGGCAGTGCAGTAGCATCCAGAACAACTGTCTGCACCCCATCTCCAGGGCAGTGCAGTAGCATCCAGAACAAGTGTCTACCCCATCTCCGGGGCAGTGCAGTGGCATCCAGAACAACTGTCTGCCCCATCTCCAGGGCAGTGCAGTAGCATCCAGAACAAGTGTCTACTCCATCTCCAGGGCAGTGCAGTAGCATCCAGAACAAGTGTCTACCCCATCTCCAGGGCAGTGCAGTAGCATCCAGAACAACTGTCTGCCCCATCTCCAGGGCAGTGCAGTGGCATCCAGAACAACTGTCTGCCCCATCTCCAGGATACTTTCATCTTCACAACATCCATGAAGCTCAGATTAAGGAGGAATCCAGTCTCATTGAAATTTCACTCCAAGTCCTGTTAAAGCATGGAGGGATACAGCCCCACCTCAGCTGGCCTGGACCAGTTTATAACTTCCTTTTCCCCAGTGGCCATGCCTTCTGATCCTCTTTGTCTTCGTGTTGCCTGTTCTAGAACATCTTACAAATGGAATCATGCCCGATATGGTCTTCTTCAGCCCAGTGCATCTGGTTCTTCTCTACTATGGTGTGGATCTGTATTCTCGCTGCCACGAAGAATTCCATGGCAGCAATGAGGACTATGCGCCCTCATCTACTCACCCGGTGGCGGGCGGGGGCTGGTCCCAGCTGTGCAAGATAAGGAAACACACAGAGAGGCACAGAAGCATGTGCCTGCCACCTCAGCACTCAGCAGGCTAAATCAGGATTGGCTTGAGTTTGAGGACAGCTCAAGCTACAAAGTGAACTCAAGGCCAATGTGGGATATACTGTGAAACACTGTCTTTGAAAAAGAGAAGGCCAAAGGGGGGGAAGGAGGAAAAAGAAGGGAGGGAGGGAGGGAGGGAGGGAGGGAGGGAGGGAGGGAGGGAGGGAGGGAGGGAGGGAGGAAGAGTTATAAACATTCTCAGACATAGCTATGTTTTTGTTTCTCTCCAGCAGACCAGCGGACAAGCAGAGACACCTAGAAGTGACATTTCTGGGTAACATGAGAAACTGGATTCACCCACAAGGAGCTGCTTGCTGGTCTTCAAGGTGAAGGCTACCCACACGGGCACCATAGCTCATGAGAAGTACCATTGCCCCCATCCCTATCAGCACATGGGACTTTCAGATTGGCCAGTAACAACAACCGACGTAGGCAATCGAAAGAGATGTGGAGTGGTTGGTGTTGCACTGCCGCTTGAACTGGCCTTTCCCTGATGGCAGTTAAGGACACTGTCTTTCTCTGCTCTGCCTTCCACATACCTGTGTTGGTGACATCTGTCCAAACCATTTGTCCATTTTTCAGGTGGATTTTCTTTTCTTATCAAGTTTCGAGAATGTTTCTAATATGGTGGATTCAGGCTATTTTTTGAAAATACTTTCTTCAGTTAGTGACACATCCCTTCCCATGTGTCTGTGTGTCTGTGTGTCTGTGTATGTCTGTGTGTGCTTTTGTGTGTGTATTTTCAAGACAGTTTTTCTTTGTAGCTTTGGCTGTCCTGGAATTTTCTCTATAGATCAGGCTGGCCTTGAGCTCCAGATCCCCCTGCCTCTTGCTCTGAAGTGCTGGGGTAAAGGTGTGTGCCAGCACAGCCAGCTTCTCCTGTCTTTCAAAAAGAGCCTAAGACTGTAGCTCAGATGATGTCTACTTAACTTGCATTTTCAGTCTGCCAAGATCATTGGTAAAGGCAAAGCAAAGATTTCTTCTACAAGTTTTGTAATTTAGATTTTACATTTAAGTCTCCAGTCCACTTTGAGTTAGCTTTGATTATGCCATAAGTCCTAGTTTTTTTTTTCTTCATTAAAAGCAGTGTTTCCTGATACTGAAGGTAATGCAGGTTCATTGTAGAAACATAAAATGGAGAAAAGAATAAAGTTAACCTTCATCTTGGTCCCTCTGTGCTACTGTAACCAAGTACCATTGACTGGCTAATATATAAAGAACAGAGGTTCATCTCTTATAGCACTGGAAGCTGCAAGTCGGAGATAAAGGTACCAGCAGGTTCAGGATCTAATGAAGACCACACTGCTTCCAAGGTGGTCCTGTGTGGCTGCACCCCTGGGAGAGGGAGGGTGTTCTGCCCTCACATTCTGGGGAGAAAGGCAGAGGTAGTCAAAGGGGCACTTATCAGAATCCCCGTCCCATTCCCAAGGGGAAGAACCTGAGACCTAAGCTCACCTCTCTATCCGTCCACTTTGACTGTTCCATTTGAACATCTGAATTTAGGAGGGAACGCATCAAACTAGAGAGGTCACTGCCCAGAGCCTCAGCAATCTGTGCCCTAATCTCCTTCCTTAACGATCTAATTTTACTCATAATGCGTATAAAGTGCACATCTTCCTTCTATGCATTTAGCTCTGCTCTTGCTTCTTACTGCTTGGTTATAACTACATGGTTGTCTTCCTTGGGGTTTGTATTGCGGAGATGAATCACCATAAGCAAAAGTAACGTGAGGAGGAAAGGAGTTTCTGGTTTATAACTCTCAGGTTATGCTTACTCCGACACCGAGGGAGCCAGGAACTCCAGGCGGGACTAAAGTAGATGCCATGGACGGATACTGCGTACAGGATTGTTCCCCCACAGCTTGCTCAGACTGCTTTCTTGTACCACCAGGGACCATATGCCCAGGAGTGGCATCACCCCCATTGAGCTGGGCCCTTCCACATAAATCAACACTCAGGAAAATGCCTACAGAGTTGCCTACAGTCCAGTCTAATGGAGATATTTTCTCAATTAAGGTCCTATTCCTAGATATGTCTAAACTTATGTCGAGTTGACAAAAGTCAATGAGCACATGGGCCAAACATTCATAAATTTTAATGCTTTATCCCAAGTGTATGGGTGTCTTACCTTCGTGTATATCTCTGTACCACGTGAGTGTCTGGTGCCCCTGTAGGACAGAGAGGGTGTCAGGAACCCCTGGAATTGGAGTAGTAGAAGGTTGTGAACTGCCATGTGGGCCAGAAATAGAAGTCAGGTCCTCTGGAAGCACAAATACTGAGCTTAACCTGAGCCCTCTCTCCAGCACCACCCACCCCATAGGCCAGGTCTCATTATAATTCAGACTGACCTTGAACTCACTCTGCAGCCCAGGTTGGCTAAACTGCAGATCTTCCTTCATCTGCCTCTTGAATGCTGGGATTGCGTGTAATCGACCAAGCCCAGATGTAATATATATTTTTTCTTTTCAGACAGGGTCTCACTATGTAGTCCTGGCTAACCTTACTATGTAAACCAGTCTTAAATGAAGTTTCCTGGTGGCTTTCCTTATTACTGAAACAAATATATGCATTGCCTAGAGCTAACCCACCTAGATAAGTAAGAGAACAGCATGGTGCCCTTCTGAGCCCACACCTGGAGACAGCTTGCCTGCGTGCTCCTAGATACTCACCTCCAAGGAGAGACAGAGGCTTCATCTCACCAAGTTTACAATCTTATAATGTGCTTAGCAATTCCACTGCTTATTTAGGAGACAGTCATGTGTGTGTGTGTGTGTGTGTGTGTGTGTGTGTGTGTGTGTGTGTGAGAGAGAGAGAGAGAGAGAGAGAGAGAGAGAGAGAGAGAACATTGTGAGACCCTGTCTTAAAAGAAATATTTCTCAGCTAGGCTAGCTGGGCTGACTGGGCTTGCTGCTCACACATGTTATCCCAGCACTTAGGAGGCAAAGGGAGGGGGTTTGGCCAACCTAGGCTACATACCACTGCCAAGGTGAAAAACTGCCCCTGTCTCTGGATTTCAGACTTGTTCCTAAGGTGGGGTCTAAAAAGGTGTAGTGAGCCCGATGCTATGAACAGCAATGCTCTAGGACCTTGCCTCACTCTCTTGGTCTCTCACATGAGTCTTTGCAAACCCTCAGTGTGGACAATTGTTTCAGCATCACCTTTGTCTTGGGATTGGTTCTTACCAGTCAGGAGAAATGCTGTCCTCAGTGCCGGCTTTGTCTTTTCCGTGGTTTCTCCCGTCATCCCTTTTCTTTAGAAGTTAGCATCTCTATTAGTAGGCATGCTAAGGCATGTTCTTCGTCAGACAGAAGACATATAACAGAGTCCTGTCAGCTTGACATCCCTACTGCATAATACAACATGCAGGAGAGACAAGGAAATGTATTCCTATCAATCTTTGTGTTGTTGGGTTTCTGTTTTCTGAAAATCGAAAAAAGACAAAGTAGATTTTTTTGACCTTTGAGTCCTTCAATTACTCTGCCAAGTTTCCAAGACAATTAAGACATACCTAATGTTTCTACGGGGTCTTCTTACTCTGATTGATACCCTATGCTGAGGCAGTGTGGTGGTGTACAAAGAATTGTCTCAGATATGAACATGTTAATAAAAAACGGAATGTCAAACATGTTTAAATAGAAAAAGATCAGGAGAACACAGTTTGCCTTTCATAGGTATCCGTGATGTAAGTATTGAGGTAGGAACTGACCACCTTACTTGGCTTTCTCTTCTAGTTGCTGGCCTGCTTGAGCCTTCATGGCGCCACCTGCTGGCCCTCCTTGGCGCTGCATGCGAAATGCTCTGGAGCAAGAACCAGTTTGAGAATATGGATGGAAATGAAATTGGGTTTGGGGGATGAGCCTGTTTCACCAGGTTTACCTTGTTTCTGATGAATCTTGTTTAGTAGCTTGAGTTGTCCTTCAGTTTATGATCCACTTGCCTCAGCATCCCAAATGCTGAGATTACGGACATGTGCCACCATACTCCACCTGTTCTATATTTTTAAAACATGTTATACTTGCCTTTTGGATTGACCATTTAATAAATTCTCCTAAAGACAACCTTCAGAAGTCAAACTCAAGTTTCCAGGTTTGGGTGGCCAGAGCTTTTATGAGCAGAACTGTCTAATCATCCTCCCAATACAAGATTTTCAAAACCCAATCTTACCAGGTGGATAATTGAAGATGAAAACGTGACAGAGGGTCCTAAGAGGTAACTCATCAGGTTAAGATGCTTGTCTGCCATATAGTGGAGGTCGAGAAGTCCACAAGAAGTCTGACCTCCAAATGCTTGCACATGCATGTGCCCCAACTCCACAGTAAATAAATAAAATGTGGTTTTAAGAAAAATAACGGCAACAGCAACCTTGATTAATAGTCTTAACAAAGTTGGGGATTTTGTTGTTGTTGTTGTTGTTTTTAGAGTGTTTTGGTTTCCTGGTCACTTCCTCGGCTTTTTCTTTGTTTAAGAGAAACCCAGGTGACCGGATTTCCCTAACTTGAATTTTTCCAGTGCATTCCAGGTATTTTAAAACTACTTTGAAATGCAAAACCTCAGCCGTCCTGTGTCCTCTTTGGTTCATACATGGAGATTTTGCTTGGATTGAATGAGGGGAAAGCCAAGCTAGAGGAGGTTTGTTTGTTTCTGCCGAAGACCAGGTCTCGGCCCCTTTTCAATTGTGGTAAGAGGCGCCTGTTCCTCTTTTTTCGGTCTGCGTCGGAAGAGTATTTCCCAATGATTTTATACTGGGAAGGCCTAGAGCAGGGCGAATCCATTCAAGCCACAACATGCCTGGCAGAGCAGAAGTTTGTGGACCAGCCCATGATTTGCAATGGAGAAAGAACACCTGTGCAGACATCCGTGTTCCCAACCGGATGGTGAATCTGAGACTGACTACTGCTCTCAGTACGAGTTCTCAGTCCATCAAAGGCGTGTTTTAAAGGGAAATGTTAATGCAAACACAGCACCTCACCTCAAAGAGGAAGAGACAGTTTATTCTGGAGCTAACTACAGGTGACTATGGTCTAGGAACAGATTCAGGTTACACTAAATCCCATGTTCCAGCATGGTGACCGCTAAGTGAAGTTCTTCTAGTGACAGAAAGAGTGAGCCAGGTGGGCGGGTTAAAGCAGCAGAGGAGGCTCCAGCATGGCCTCATATGCTATTAGCTGCATCCTTGGCCTTTGGTTTACAGAAGCCAGTGGTGTTTGGTACTTTCTGAAAGCTTTCACTTGCATCCCAAAGGTGTCAGGTCAGACACACAGATGGTTGAGGACTGTCTATTAGGAGGGCTAAGGATAGCCCAGGGTAAATTGTAATCAGGATCTCAACCTGCAACATCCCCTCCACAGCATTGAAGTTTGAATCACTTCATTCCGTAGAGAAGGTTCAGTGTGAGATGCAGTTCTTTTCAGAAACTTTCATCCACAGAAAGCAGCTCAGGACAGGACATTCTCTGACCGTGACAGCCACTGCTGTCAGTAGGACAGCTTACTGACTGGTGGAAGACCCTCCGGACTGGGCTTGTTCCCTGTTGACAATCTCTCAGAGGGGTCAGGGAAGGACCACCAGACCCTCTGCTGAGATCGAAGCTCTAACTCCCTGCCATTTACATGCAATTCTGACCTAACTGCATGTGGCTTTTTTGTTCCCAGGAGCTGCCAGACTATACAGAGGCGGGAAGGTTGACTGAGACGGGGTGTGCTTTCTATGCAGCTGGTGAGACTTTCTGGTGGTGCAGTGTCTAGCAGTTACTGGCCCCTTACTCATGTGTCATGCGCTAGCCCAATGAAGAAATTGGTCTCAAATTGGGCTTTAGTGATTCATACTTTGGTTTATTTGAACTCTTATGGAGGCAGGGAATAGATGGCAAGAGTTTCTACAATTCCATTATAAGCACATGAATATACATACATGCATGCATACATATATACATATGCACATACATACTGCAGTGAACTTCAGAACCATGGACTCAGCAAGAGATTGGCATTCACTTTTGACGTTGCTTTTGATGTTTAGGAGTTTCTATGGCAGAAGGAGCTGTTTTCACACGGCACTGCTGTGTCCTCCCCCCTCCCCCGGCTAACCTAAGCAGCCTACTAAGGCCCAGCAAAGACATGTTGTGTCTCCCAAAGCCTCTGCCTCTCCATTTGATCCTCCATGGCCCTTCACGCTACAGCTGCATGTGGTACTTACTGCTTATGTGGGGCAGAGAATGAAGCTGAAGAAACACAGTGGCCTGGACAAGACATGTTGGCGCTCAAGGATGCTCAAGATGTGCCATCTCATCTGCTTTGTGCAGCACAAAGAATGTGCCCCACCTCCTGGAGAAGGGGAGCCTTGTGAAGAAACAGAAAGCCATGCCAACCTTGGAAGCGTCATCTCATTGCAGGAATCTCAGCTATCCTGGTTAGTTTTATGTCAACTTGACACGAGTTAGAGTCATTTGAGAAGAAGGAACTGCAAATGAGAAAAAGGTGTCCAAATTTCCTGATTGATGATTAATGTGAAAGTGCACAGTTCCCTGCGGGTGGCGCTACCCTTGGTCTAGTGGTCCTGGATTCTATAAAAAAGCAAGCTGAGTAAGTCATGGGGAGCAAGGCAGTGAGCAGCAGCCTTCCTCCAAGGAATTCTTCAGCATCAGCTCCTTCTGCCTCCTTCCCTGACTTCCCTTAGTGATGTATATGACTGGGACATATATGCCAAACAACCCTTTACTTCCCTATGTTGTTCTTAGTCCGTGTTTTATCGCAGCAATCGAAAGCAAACTAGGGCACGAAGTCATGAATGTGTCCTTGTGTTTGGATGCAAAAGGGTGTGCAGAACAGCTTTGTGGTTCCACTGCTTTCCTAAGGCCCCTCTGGTACAATGAACAGAGTCTGTTTCCCTAAACACCCCGTAGCTTATTGATCTGCTCAGAGGAAAGAACAGAGCCACAAAACGATGCTGCAAAGGCATTCCTTTTCTCTGCAGGCAACGGACTACCTTTAAAGTCTGATAAAGTGCTTTAGAGCACATAAAAGAGCTGTGGGCCTGGTGGTAGAACGGGTGTGGGAATCCCAGGAGGTCCCAGGCCCGGGCTCTCTTTACAGCCTCAGTTTGCAACTAGAGGTCCTAGAGGAAGAAAACTCTCTCTTGCAAATCTTAAGCCTGAGGCTTTGACTGAGTTTTCTTTCTTGTCTTTTAATGATCATGACTTTTGTTGTGTTTTGTTTGGGGACACAGTCTCAGTACATCATCCAAGGTCAATTTGAACTGGAACTTTCTGCCCTCCATCCCCAGCCACCCAAGAGGCCAGGATTTCAGGATGTACCATCAGACCCAGCTAGTAACCACCATTTGCATGTGTCCTTCCTCCTAGGACCCAAGCACAGGGGCCCCAACCCCTAACAACCTGGAGCACAACTCAGATTGTCAGTAGCCAGGGGACAGAGGGCCAGTAAGCAGTGAGGGGACACCGGCACAGCTCCACACATCACCCTTGTCACCATTAGGACCCCAAGTAGTTCCTTAATCTTTTAGGCACTGTGACTGAAGCCTACTCGGGATTCTTGGATGAGGCACAGGGAGGATTTGAAGACTGGCACATGTGAAGCAGAGGTGGTGTTTTTATTAAAAGCAGGAAAGTGCCGAGAGGGAACATGAGTGTGAGTAGCTCAAGGAACCAGTTAGTAAAGGGCTTCTTGAAGAAGAGATTTTGAAAAAAAGATTTATTTATTTAATGTATATGAGTACACTGTAGCTGTCTTCAGACACACCAGAAGAGGGCATCAGATCCCATTACAGATGGCTGTGAGCCACCATGTGGTTGCTGGAAATTGAACTCAGGACCTCTGGAAGAGCAGACAATACTCTTAACCACTGAGCCATCTCTCTAGTTCTAAGGAAGAGATTTTAAACCCAAAAGTTAAGAGAAAGAATAAGACATCTATCTATCTATCTGTCTGTCTATCTATCTATCTATCTATCTATCTATCTATCTATCTATCTATCTCTATATCTACATCTCTCTCTCTCTCTCTCTATATATATATATATATATATATATATATATATATATCCAAATGTGGGTATGAGATTCTCAAGGGAGACTCAAAGAGAGTGAGACATACCTAAGACTGGGCCATGATCCTCAAGGGGGAATCTCAATTGTCTTGGCAATAGTCATGGACCATTTCAGTGCTTCTGTCATTTGTTTTGTTTTATGTTATTTATTCATATTATTATGTGAGTATTTATTTTATTTATTTATTTTACTTTATGTTTTTTATTTATTTTACATGAGTAAAATTTTACATGTTTTTTATTTTACACACCAGAAGAGAGCATCAGATCCCATTACAGATGGTTGTAAGTCACCATGTGGTTGCAGGGAATTGAACTCAGGATCTCTGCAAGAGCTCAGCTCTTAACTCACTGTTAGCACTGAGTGTTCTCTTCAGTCTTGGAATTCTCACTAAGAAGTAGGAGTAGACCAGAGGAGTAGACATCAGTGGGCTCAGCGAGGGACTCTTTCCCTTCCCATGTCCTCTTCCTGCCTCAGTTTTCCTGCCCTTCTGTTCTATCTCAGAACCATGAAAAGGGGAGAAGAAAGCAGTGAGGCTGGAAACCCAAGATTGGCAAGATCACTGAGACTATCGTGGTGGCATCTGGCAGGGATAGATACCTCCTGCTTCATAGGGATAGATACCTCCTGCTGCTTCTAGCCTTGTCTTCACATGGTGGCTGGGAAAAGGGCCCTCTCTGGAGTCCTTTCCTCATGACTAATCACCTCCTGAACACCCCAGCTACTCATAGCAGTCCTGGAAGGGAAAGATGTCTGTCAGTGCGTGAACTCCGGGGAAACTGGGGCGAATGGAATTCTCGGAGCTGGGCGGATGCTTTCAGCGTCTCCTCTCTCATATTGTACCTTTGTTTTCTACGTTTTCATTATATTCGCTAGTGTGCGTACACACGTATGCACAGTATAAGTGTGTGGGTGTCCATGCCTCAGCGGTCAGAGGACAGGCAGTGGTGGCACACGCCTTTAATCACAGGCAAAGGCTGGCATATATCTGTGAGTTTGGGGCCAATCTGGTTCTACTCAGCCGAGGTTACAAAGAAAAACAATCCTGTCTCAAATTACAGAAGAAAGAAAGAAAGAAGGAAAGAAAGAAAGGAAGGAAGGAAGGAAGGAAGGAAGGAAGGAAGAAAGGAAGAAAGGAAGAAAGGAAGAAAGGAAGAAAGGAAGAAAGGGAGAAAGGAAGAAAAGAAAAGAAAGAAGCGCCCCTACTGGCCGAGTCATGTAGCTGGACCATCAACTAATATCATTGGTTTCCTTATTCAAAAGAGACTTCTTGCTGGGAGTTAGCTGGGGTTAGGAAGGCGTGTCCCATGATTCGCTTGGCATTTTAGAGGACTGTCCAGTTATCCACCTAGCTGCTGGTGCAAAGTGAACAGTTATTTTTTTTTTTTTGGTTCTTTTTTTCGGAGCTGGGGACCGAACCCAGGGCCTTGCGCTTCCTAGGTAAGCACTCTACCACTGAGCTAAATCCCCAGCCCCAATGAACAGTTATTTTGAAACAGTTTGCTGCTTGCCCTCGCTGGCCACCCTCCTGTGGGGGTGCAGAGATCCCAGGGTTTCTGTGGGCTACAAAATTCTGGTGCTGTCTGAGGAACAGGGATGGCACTCTACCTAAAGGCATTTGAAGCATGTATTTCGGCTCTTCTTTTCATGTTAGGACAAAGAGCCCATGTCACAGCCTTCAGATTAGAGTGTACTGGCTTAGGCTACTCAACAACTGCTTCTCGGGAGAAGTTTACCTTCAGGATTTCAAACAATGTTTCTCTGAAACCCTTTCTTGGGAGGCAGTGGGATGGTTCAATGAGTGGGAAACCTGACAGCCTGAGTTTGAACCTGGAACCCACATGTTGGAAGGAGAGAACTGATTCCTATAAATTGATTCTGATTTCCATACATACCACGGCAAAACTACCTGCCAAAGACATACAGAATAAATAAATGTTCCTAACTAGCAATTTTTCTTGTTAGATTTATGTGTTTCAAATCAATGAGTAGCAGAATCAATAATGCTTACCCTTGTCACTGCATTGATGATGGAGAAAGTGTTCCTCAGAAGGCTCTTTACACTCACGCATGGGAACATTCAACTGGGTCACAAAACACTGTGTCTGTCGGAGCCTCCCCTGGGAACCAAGCACATCCTCCCTGGAGGACAGAAGGGGGTCAACCCTTTCCTTTGCTTTATTTATTTATCAATTTATCTATTTATAAAACTTTCCCCTTTCATTGAAAATAATGTTCTTCTCACATAATAGATCTCGATTAGGGTTTTCCTCCCTCTGCTCCTCCCACTCCTCCCTACCCACCACTTGGATCCAGCCCCTTCTCTCTCACCAGATAGCAGATAGGCTTCCTTGGGATAATAATCAAACGTAATAAGATAAAACAAAAGCTAACACATCAGAATTGGACCAAACCAACAAATAGATAGAGACAGCCCAAAAGAAGACTCAAGAAACAGGCCCACTTGTTCACACATCAGGAACCTTAAAAAACACTGAATTCCCTTAATGTATTGGCAAAGGAAACTCCTTATTCATGGTATTCCCTGAGCCCTGAGGGGAAAGATGTGACAGAGACATTCCATTTCGGATTGTGTTTTTGTCTTAGTCAGGGTTTCTATTCCTGTACAAACACCATGACCAAGAAGCAAGTTGTGGAGGAAAAGCTTTATTCGGCTTACATTTCCATGTTGCTGTTCATCACTAAAGGAAGTCAAGACTGGAACTCAAGCAGGTCAGGGAGCAGGAGCTGATGCAGAGGCCATGGAGGGATGTTTCTTACTGGCTGCTTCCCCTGCCTTGCTCAGCTTGCTCTCTTACAGAACCCAAGACCACCAGCCCAGGGATGGCACCACCCACAATGGGCTGGGTCCTCCCCCCTTGATCACTAGTTGAGAAAATGCCTTACAGCTGGGTCTCATGGAGGCCTTTCCTCAGGGGAGGCTTCTTTCTCTGTGATAACTCCAGCTTGTGTCAAGCTGACACACAACACCAGCCAGTGCAGTTCTAAAGACTCTTTCTCCCGCATAAAGTTTGAATGTGGGTCTCTGTCTCTGTTGCCATCTGCTTCAGGACAAAGCTTCTCTGATGATGGCTGAGCAGGGCACTTAGAGATGAGCATAGCAGGATGGTATTAGGAGTCATTTTACTGCTACATTTATCTTTTAGAACAGATGTATTTTGTCTCATCCTAGGTCCCTGGGCTATCTAGTCTCTGATTCTTGGTCACCCAGTGTTGGGTTTTGGTAGCTGGTGACTCCCACAAGCTTCGTGACATCATTGTATTAATGTATCTTGAAGGCAGGACATTGTAGATCAAAGGGTTTGTGGCTGACTGGGTGTTTATGTTTCTCTTTTGGCAGCACGAAGGATACCTTCCTGTCTCCAAGATGGTAGGACAAAGGGGTGGAGGCTCTATGTAGGGACCTTGTTGTCTTCAGCAGTAGGGCCTGGCTGTCAGTTTGTGGAAAGCAGTCTGCAGTCTTGGCAACAGCCTGAGTTGTTTTGGTATTCCCATGGGACCTCTTTGAGCAACAGCTCGATTAGATGCACTCCAATTCTCATCCTGGAAACTTCAATTGTTGACCAAATATGGCCTGTTGAGACTATGTCTCCCTCATTCTTTGGTGATTTCAGTTAGATCACTGTCATATATGTTTATATTTTAGGAAGTTTCTACCATATTAGGTGTCCATATTACCCCTCAAATGCCCTGAATTTTAGCTGTCTCTCTCCATATTTCCTCCTGTACTATCCCCTTTACTTGATCCTGTCATTCTAGTCTATCCTCCCAAACACATACACCATCCGTCCATTACATTTATTCTATTTCTCTTCCTAGAGAGATCTTGCTGTCCACTGGTCCCCAGCCTCTTACTCTTTACCTAAGCTCTGTGGTTCTATGACTTAACAGCTAATATCCTCATATAAACAAATACATACCATATTTGTCTTTTCCTGTCTGAGTTACTTACTCAGACAGATTTTTTTTTGTTCCATCCATTTGCCTGAGAATTTCATTTTATGACAGCTGAGTAGTACTCCATTCTTCAGTCAAGGGGCATCTAGGTTGTTTCTAATTTCTGGCTATCAGAATAGGATAGCAATGGACATCATTGGGCAAGCGTCCTTGTAGTGTGGTGGAGCGCCCTCTGAGTATATCCCAAAGAGTGGAATAGCTGGATCTCCTCCTGAGGAGCCACCACACTGATTTCCATAGTGGCTGTGCAAGTTTTTACTACTGCCAGCAACGGAGGAGCGCTCCCCTTTTACCACGCCCTCGATGGCACGAGCTGTCCCTTGTGTTATTGCTCTTAGCCATTCTGAATGGAGTAAAATGGAATCCAGAAGTAATTTTGATTTGCATTTCTCTGATGACTATGGATATTGAACATTTCTTTAAGTGTTCCTCAGTTGTTTGAGTTTTTTCTGAGAGTTCTCTGTTTAGATCTGTATCCTCTTTTTAACTGAGTTCTTTGTTTCCTTGAGTTCTTTATATATTTTGGATATTAGCCCTCTATTGGATATGTAGTCGATAAAAAAAGTTTTGTCCAAACTACTGCTTTGTCCAAATGACAGTGTCCTTTGCTGGGCAGAGGACATAAAGCCCCATTTGTTAATTGTTGAGCTTAGTGTCTTAGCATCATGTTCTGTTCAGAAAATCTCTTCCTATGCCAATGATTTCAAGATTATTCTCCACTTCTCTTCTAACAGAATCCATGTATCTGGCCTTATGGTAAGGTCTTCGATCCATCTGGATTTGAGTTTTGTGCAGGGTGATGAATATGAATCTTTTTGCTTCTTTCTACACACAGCCATCCAGCCTGACCAGCACCATTTGTTGAGGATGCTGTATTTCTTTCAGTGCAGAGTTCTGGCTTCTTTATAAAAAAAATCAGGTGTTCATAGGTGTGTGGATTTATGTCTGAGTCTTCAAATCGATTGCACTGATCAACATGTCTTTTTGTGTCAATACTATGCTGTTTTTATTATTTTACCTACGTAGTACAACTTGAAATCAGGGATGGCGACAGCTCCAGCAGATAATTTATTATTCAGAATTGTTTTAGCTGTCTAGCTTGTGAGTATGTGTGTATGTGTTTCTCAGTGGAGCTTAAAACTGACCACTCAAGATCTGTGAAGAGTTGTGTTGGAATTCTGATGGGGATTGCATTGAGTCTGTAAATTGCTTTTGGTAGGATGACAATTTTATTGTATGCCGATCCATGAGAATGGGAGATCTTCCTATCATCTGATGTCTTCTTCAATTTCTTTCTTTGATGTCTTAAAGCTTTTATCATGCAAGTCTTTCACTTGTTTGGTTAGAATTATCCCAAGATATTTTATATTATTCAAGGGTGCTGTGAAGGGTGTTGTTGCCTTGTTTATTCCTCAGTTTGTCATTTGTATACAGGAGGGCTACTGAATTTTGTGAGTTAGTTTTATATCCAGCTACTTTGCAGAAAGCGTTTATCAGCAGTAAGAATTTCCTGGTGGAATTTTTAGGGTCAACTATATGTACTTTCATATCACCTACAAATAGTGGTAATTAGACTTCTTCCTTTCCAATTTGTATCCCCTTTTTTGGGGAGAATATGCCAGAGAAGACTGCTAAGACATGGGTTTAAGTCAATAAAAAGTATTGGCCAGCAGGCAACTATACTGGGAGTTCAGGATCCCAGTGTAGCCCTGAGCCTTTCTCAGGGTGAGTTTTTAAGCACAAAAATGGGTTGTCATTCTTCAGTAAACAAGAAGTTAGTCAGAAGCAGAACTACGGAAACTAAAAACAAAGGTTATTACATTTTGAGGCTTTTTTAGAACTATATGGACTTTGATGGACTGGGTCCTTGTTTTGTTTTGTTTTGTTTTGTTTTTGTTTTTGTTTTGTTTTGTTTTGTTTTGTTTTGTTTTTGTTTTTGTTTTTGTTTTTGTTTTGTTTTGTTTTGTTTGTTTTGTTTTTGTTTTGTTTTGTTTTGTTTTTGTTTTGTTTGTTTTGTTTTTGTTTTGTTTTGTTTTGTTTGTTTTGTTTTTGTTTTGTTTTGTTTTGTTTGTTTTGTTTTGTTTGTTTTGTTTTTGTTTTGTTTTGTTTTGTTTTGTTTTGTTTGTTTTGTTTTTGTTTTGTTTGTTTTGTTTTGTTTGTTTTGTTTTTGTTTTGTTTTGTTTTGTTTTGTTTGTTTTGTTTTTGTTTTGTTTGTTTTGTTTGTTTTGTTTTGTTTTGTTTTTGTTTTGTTTGTTTTGTTTTGTTTTGTTTTGTTTGTTTTGTTTTTGTTTTGTTTTGTTTTGTTTTGTTTGTTTTGTTTTTGTTTTGTTTGTTTTGTTTTGTTTGTTTTGTTTTGTTTTGTTTTTGTTTTTGTTTTGGCAGGTGGTGTTGTCTGGGTGCTGAGTTTTATGGCCAGGATGGTGCTTCCGTCATGGAGTCAGTTGTGCTAAGTTCTAGGCCCTATTACACCTTCAGTCGTCTTACTGCTCTAGCTAAGACTTTAAGTACTGTATTGAATATGGAAAGAGTGGGCAACCTCATCTTGTTCTTGATTTTAGTGGAATTCCTTTGAGTTTATCTCCATTTAAGTTGATTTTGGCTGTGGGCTTGCTGTAAACTGCCTTTATTACATTGAGATGTGTCCTTTTGTACCCCTAAGCTCTCCAGGCTCTTAATTATGAAGGGGTGTTGGATTTGGTCAAAGGCCTTTTCTGCATCTAAAAAGATGATCATGTGGTTTTTGGCTTTCAATTTGTTTATATGGTGGGTTACATTTATTGATGTATGTATGTTGAACCATCCTGGCATTTCTGGGATGAAACTTGCTTAATAATGTAGATAATCTTTTTCATGAGTTCTTGGAGTCAGTCTGTAAGTATTTTATTGAGGATTTTTGCATGTATGTTGATTAGGGCAATTAGCCTATAATTCTCTTTCTTTGTAGTCTTTATGTGGTTTGTGTATCAGGGTAACACTGACCTCACCAAGCTCCTTCTGCTTTTATTTTGTGGAATAATTTGAGACATGTTGGCATTGACTCTTCTTTGAAAGACTGGTAGAATTTTGTACTAAAACTCTCCAGCCCTGGGCTTTTTCCTTTTTATTTTTATTTATTCATTTTTATTTATTTATTTATTTTTGGTTAGGATATCTTTAATGACTGCTTCTAGTTTACTAGGGGTTATAGGTCTGTTTAAATTTCTTATTCGATCTTGATTTATCTTTGGTAAGTAGTATGTATTGAGAAAATTATCAATTTCTTTTAGTTTTTCCAATTCAGCAGTATATAGATTTTTATTTATTTTTACTTTATGTGCTTTGGTGTTTTTCCTGTATGTACGTATGTGTGAGGGTGTCAGGTCTTGGAGTTACAGACAGTTGTGAATTGAATTGCCATGTGAATGCTAGGATTTGAATCTGAGTCCTCTGGAAGAGCAGTCAGTGCTTTTAACCATGGGCCATCTCTCCAGCCCCAATGTTATTCTTTTTTTTTTTTTTTTTTTTTTTTTTGGTTCTTTTTTTCGGAGCTGGGGACCGAACCCAGGGCCTTGCGCTTCCTAGGTAAGCGCTCTACCACTGAGCTAAATCCCCAGCCCCAAGTATGTTATTCTTTATGAGTCTCTAAATTTCCTTGGTATCTGTTGTTATGTCCCTCTTTTTGCTTTTTTTGAGACAGGGTTTCTCTGTGCAGCCCTGGCTGCCCTAGAACTTACTCTGTAGACCAGGCTGGTCTCGAACTCACATAGATCCAAGGGCTTCTCCTCCCATTGGTGCCCAACAAGGCCATCCTCTGCTACATATGCAGCTGGAGCCATGGGGCTCAGATTCCTTGTTTATCTGTTTGCAATAACCCTACTTCCCTGTTCAGCAGTGTATAAGAAAATAATGCCGAGCTTCTAGTAGGGCTGTGGCTTCTTCATCTGAAAGCTCAATCCACGTGAGCCCAGGTTTTCTGTGAGTCCAGCTGTTTGTCTTTTTTCATCCCTTCGCCGCCAAGTCAAGTCAGCCCGGGAACGGTGCAAGGCTCTACACCCTTTTAAGTATCGACACTCGGTGGTTTTGTGTTTGCTATCCTTTCCTTTTCTTATCTTTTCAAAACTCCTGGAGATCCCTTTTCACTTCAAGAGAGGGATAAGCCAAAAAAGGGACATGAAGTCCAGGACCCAGGAGACCCAGCCATGTCTCACTTCATCCAGAGTGAATCACCTGTTCTCCAGAGAAGCTGGCTGTGAACTGCAGACCAGTGTAGAAAACAGAGAATGGCAAGGTAGGTCTTTTATTAACTTCAGGATGTCCAAATACAGTCAGGAGGGCAGTGCATTCTAGCACACTAAGGCCCACCATCATCAGCTGGATGTTAAATACAAGGTCAAACATCAACAGGACACCCCGGGAGGAAGGTCATGCACGTGTGTGCTCAGCTGTGTGTGTGGTCCACCTGCTACCACACTAACCTTAACCTAAAGGAGGAAGCTGGTGGAGAATGTGGCATTGTCCTCAAAAATGCCACAAAATAGCAGTAGGCATTTATGTGTTTAGAAAGGTGGGCTCAGGGGGTTGGGGATTTAGCTTAGTGGTAGAGCGCTTGCCTAGCAAGCGCAAGGCCCTGGGTTCGGTCCTCAGCTCCGGGGGAAAAAAAAAAAGAAAGGTGGGCTCAATGATGAAGGAACCCAGTTGGAAGGTTTCCATATTGCCTCTCAGAGCCAGCAGGGCTGGAGGCAGGATCCAAGCCGCTCTCTCCAGTGGAGCTGGACAGGACTACTTCACCTTTGAAACACTGTCTACACTGTACAAGTTTGATAAACAAGCAATGGGGTAGCTAGCTTCCAGAGCTCTGAAGTACAAATCTCTCCGTGGGTGGAAGCATCTACACTCAATGCTTGCATGAAGGTTAGAAAGTCACCCACCAGTGGGCTGCCAGCCTGCATGTGGTCTGGCCTGGCTACAGCAGTCTCTGCTGTCCTGCTCCAACAATGTTCCACATGGGAGTGTGATCCCCTACCCCATGTACCTCTGGTGGCACACAATATGTTTATGGGGTAGGCTGGCACACATCACCACCATTCTTAGGGGAAACTGGAAAAGCATACAAATGCAAATGCAACATTGTTTACAATCCACACAAACGTTGTTGCCCTGGCTTGAGCTGAGGAAGCACAGCCTTGCAGAGCCTCAGGCAGAGTGGCACAGATGGCTCCAACCGCTGATTACAACCGAGCTTGGAATTGAGGTCTCATCTGATCCCTGCCCCTCTGCTGGGGGAAGCCCAATGGTAGTTAGAGATGCTTGGCAGTTAATTTGTTTTGTCAGAATTGCAGGTCCCAAGGTCAGAAATACTGTAGTACAGGAGCCTGAAATCTGTGGCAGGTCACCTGGGTGAGGAAGCAGGAGCACATTCCACCAAACAAGGGAGTTTTGTTTTGTTTTATTTTGTATGCCAAATTTTGTTTCCTGTGGCTTTAGGGCCGGGGGACTGGAAGCCATCTTCCTGAACCTTAGAGCTGGGAAGATGGTTGCAGATTTGCTTGAAAAAAAATTTCACTCTCAGGTGTCTGCCGTGTACCACTGTGCTCAGCGTATGAAAAGAGGTCCCACCCAGACCTCTGCTGGGCAGATACTGCATCACACAGCTCCCAACCAAGCCCCACCCTGCTGCCCCGGGGCCACTATGCAGCAGACAGACTGTCCATGAAAGCCGGACAGTGCTCCAGGAAGGCTTCCTGGAAAGAGTTGCTTGACTTCAGTCTCCATAGCCCGGGGCAGTTGGGAAGACTGGTCTGGATTTCAGAAGGAGGCCATGGCTTTGCAAGGACGTAGGGTATGTTTAAGGCACTCTAAGGCAGGCATACAGGGAGGTGACCTAACGGGGCAGCCAAAGTCTGTCACGTGTGATAATTGCTCTTCTTTGTGATTGGAGGTAGTTCTTCCGGGCTCTTTCCGTGGCTCCATTGCCCTGCGGCCCTATTTAGGCTTAGCCTGAAAGCTCCTGGAGCTCCTGAGGCCCAGGAGATGTGGGATCTATACTGCCTGCCTGCAGCCCTCCCCTGAGGTCATCTGATTTAAGTTCAACCTTTCAAATAGACATGTTCTCCAGGTGCCATGCCAGTTGGGACCCCGGGCTGGTAACAGCTCCCCGTTCCTGACTGTCCAGAGCCCTGTCCAGATCTTCATGAAGAGCACCTGTATTAAACTCCCTAGAATTACTCAGTTTGCACAGGTAGTTGTTTTCTGCCTGGATTGATGTATCCATGATGAGTCCTGGGGGCAGATAGGTGCTTAAGGTTACGGTTACTCTGTATCTAGTCTCCACAGCTCCTAATCCCTGTTTATCACAGGCTGCAGTTGTGCCGGACTCACCTTACTCCTGCTTCTTCCCATACGAGGTCTCAACAAACTCCTCCTGGCACCTAACGGCAACAGGCTGGCAAAATGCTGCCTGTAAATGAGTTTACACAAAGGACAGAAGCAGAAAATGTATTAGGCCCACCTGAAAAGGGAGAGGAATTTTTTTTTTCCAGCAGTTAACTGGGAGTCAGTCCAATCAATTGCACAGGTTCGTACCTGAGGGATAGGCTGCCACCTCTGCCTTGTTTAGCAGTTTTGTCTCTCTGGAGGCTAGCTATGGGTGTGTGGGTCTGGGGGAGTAATTAGGGATTCAGCTCTAAGTGCTCGTGTCAGACATCTAAAGTCTCAGGTCTGAGTTCTAAGCAGTCAGGGTCTGGTGGCCCAAGTGTGATGTTTACTTTTACTTGGGGTCTTTTTGTCTCTATATTCTTTCTTCAGCAGGATTCTGCCCATGAGACATCTTTTCCCAGCTTTCTCAAGGGGACACACCAACAGGAATAAGGAGAGGAGGTGGGGAAGTGAGGTCTCTCCCTAGCTGAGTGGGCTGGGGGCTCCTCAGCTTTTCAGCCAAGCTAACAGCCAGGACAATGCTGTGTCCTGGGCCCTGACAGAAGTGTGCAGGCCTAAGAGCATTGAGAACATCCGTGCTGCCCTTCTTAGCTCTTCCGGGTGGTCACCTCTCACCTAGATCACCTTCTTGGGTGTTCAGAGTCCTTTTAGAACCCCACATGCTTACAAGTCATTATTGCTGGCTATCCTTAGGACTGGAAGGTCATGTGACCTTGCCCAGGAGGTTTGGGCTCTAAGTAAAAGAGACAAACAATTCAAGGGAAAAAAAGCATCTCCTGCTAAACGAGGCCGTTCCCCACCCAGAGGGCCGAGGTTATTGGCTTTTTCTCTTATTCATTCTTTTTTGCCTGGAGGGTACCATACCACCTGGCCATAAATCCTTTAATGTGAATTTCTATGTTAATACCCCTATCACTTCTATTTCAAAAGGGATCTAACATTTTACCAGGGAGAGGCTACTGAGTTTAGAGGTTGCTTTGTCCTCAGAATCTCAGAGGCCTGTAGTTTCCCCTCCCCCATCCCCAGTCTCCAGGAATACTAGGGCAGTTGGACAATCTGCCCCAGCACCTGGGTGTGAGTCTAACAGTCCTACTGGTGGCTATCTGGGTAGGAAAGCAGAGACACCATCTTTGCCTTAGAAACTCCATCCTCCGTGGGGAGAGTTTTGATTTCTTTAAAAAACTAGTTGTATTATATGGATGTGCTTATATTTTAATCCCATGTGGGATATGCAGCTGCTTCCATTCGTCCTCAGACATTAACTATGATCGTCTCATGCTCTGGGGTGGGGCATGATTTTTGCCAGTTGCAGATAGTGTAATTCAGGTGACTCTGGAGAGGGTATAAATATGAGAGCCCCACGAGGGCCTGAAGCAGCTGCTGCTCCCCACGGCCGCTGCCCCCCCCCCCATGCTGCTGCAGTTGTGTTTGCTGTTGCTGGACTGCTGGGTGGTCTAACAATGAAGGTTGCACTTGCCCCAAGAAACTCGAGGATCCTAGCAGGAAGTAGTCGAGTTTGTTGTCTGAAAGAGCCTTTCCCTCTAGCATTCTTTCTCTCCTACCTACTGTTGGGGGTTGAGGGTGGAAGGGACTAGGGTAGAATAAGGATCGAAAGGGAGGTGGGGTTATAATAATCCAATAAAATAATAATAATAGCAATAGTAATAGTAATAATAATAATAATAATAATAATAATAATAATAATAATAATGATAATAAAGTATGCCAGCAATCTTCCTGTGTCTCCAGAAATGCTGCACACACTGGACTCCCTGGGCTCTGCAGATGGCCTGGTCCCAGCCTCCAGGTCATCGAGAGGTGTGGTCTTGAGCTGTGCTTTGACTGTAGAATCTCTGTGCATTCATTACCTACGAGAGGCTTCTGAGAGGGCTGCTGGGAAACAGACCAGGCCTTGCCTGCACAACACCAACCCAGGATGCCTGCTAAGCTACCTAAATAGCAACCGGGCTCACGAAGTCAACTTTTAAAAACACTTACTAAAAATAAAATATATTTAAAACATTGAGAAATTAAATATTTTAATTGTTTATTTAGTACGTGTGAGTGTATGTGCTTGAAGGTTGTTTTTGTATATTTCCACCAGGTGGGTCCAAGGATGGCTCTCTCTCTCTCTCTCTCTCTCTCTCTCTCTCTCACACACACACACACACACACACACACACACACACACACACTGAGATATTTCATTATTTTGTGCATTTGTGTATTTTATATGTATGTGAATGTGTGTATATGTGTGTTTGTATACACAAATGTGTGAGTTTTAGAGCATGAATTCTGTAGATAACATCAGGCCAAAGTATCAAAGGTTGCAGCCTAAGCCATCTCAGTGAGTTCTCATACATGCTAACTGGGCAGAAGACTGCATCAATGATTACATCCAGCTAGAATGCAACCTTTTGCATGGACAGAAATGAGGACTGTTCTTATTCTTGTGTAGGCTAAGTTCTCCAAAAAACAAACCAATAGGAGGTGGGGGTTCTGCATGTAGATTGCTGTCAGATATAAGTATCAGTGAAGCATAGATGTGGACATGGATGTGGATGTGAGCATGGGTGTGGATGTGCACATGGGTGTAGATGTGGACATGGGTGCAGATGTGGACATGGGTGCGGATGTGGACATGGGTGTAGATGTGGACATGGGTGCAGATGTGAACATGGGTGTAGATGTGGACATGGGTGTAGATGTGGACATGGGTGCAGATGTGGACATGGGTGCAGATGTGGACATGGGTGTAGATGTGGACATGGGTGTAGATGTGAACAGGGATGCAGATGTGGACATGGGTGCAGATGTGGACAGGGATGCAGATGTGGACATGGATGTGGATGTGAGCATGGGTGTGGATGTGCACATGGATGTAGATGTGGACATGGGTGCAGATGTGGACATGGGTGCGGATGTGGACATGGGTGTAGATGTGGACATGGGTGTAGATGTGAACATGGGTGTAGATGTGGACATGGGTGCAGATGTGAACATGGGTGCGGATGTGGACATGGGTGTGGATGTGGACATGGGTGCAAATGTGAACATGGGTGTAGATGTGGACATGGGTGTAGATGTGGACATGGGTGTAGATGTGGACATGGGTGTAGATGTGGACATGGGTGTAGATGTGGACATGGGTGCAGATGTGGACAGGGATGCAGATGTGGACAGGGGTGCAGATGTGGACATGGGTGCAGATGTGGACATGGGTGTAGATGTGGACATGGGTGTAGATGTGGACATGGGTGTGGATGTGGACATGGGTGTAGATGTGGACATGGGTGTAGATGTGGACATGGGTGTGGATGTGGACATGGGTGTAGATGTGGACAGGGATGCAGATGTGGACATGGGTGCAGATGTGGACATGGGTGCAAATGTGACATTGGCATGGATATATTGGTAGACACAGATTTGGATACTGTGGTAGTTTAAATTATGACCCCTATAGGTTGGTTCATATATTTGAATGCTTACTCACCAGGGAGTGGCACTATTTAAAGGGATTAAAAGGATGAGGAGGTGATGGACAAATGTCGCTGTGGGGTGGGTTTTGAACTTTCAAAACCCCATTCATAGCCCCTGCCTCTGTGTCTGTCTGTCTATTTATCTCCATTTCTCTATCTCTGCCTACCCACCATGATGTAGCTGTCAGGAACTGCACCAGTGCCTGCCTGCATATTCCCATGCTTCCTGCCGTGAAGTTACTGAACTAAACCTCAGAAACTATAAGGCAGCCTCAAGTAAATGCTTTCTTTATAATAGCTGCCTTGGTCATGGCATTTCTTCACAGCAATAGAGTAGTGACCAAGACAGATGTGATGTAGATAGATGTGAACATGACTATAAAGTAGGTATGGACAGGTACATAAGGCACGAATGTAATGCAGGAGCAGAAACAAGATGTAGATACAGATACAGGCAAATGCTGGCGGGTGTTGAGAGAACTAGCTTTGCAGAATGGTTGACGACACCATAAGAACACAGTCCACAGAGTCAACCTACCAGGACTCACGGGGGTCACAGACATTAGGGAGCATGTATGGATCTGACTTGGGCACTATGCATATATGTTATGGCTTAGTAGCTTGATATTCTTGTGGGATTCCTAACAGTGGGAGTCGGGGCTGTCTCTGACTCTTTTGCCTGATTGTGGGATCCTTTTTCTCCCACTGGGTTACCTTGTTCAGCCTTGGTGTAATGGCATGTGCTGGATCTTATTGTCTACATTAATGTTGTGTCATGCTGAGTTTGGTTGATGTCCCTGGGAGGCCTGCTCCTTTCTGGGGGGAAGCAGAGGGAGGGTAGATATGGGGAACAGGAGAGGTGGGAGGGAGACTGGGGGAAGGGAGGGATGGGTAACTGCAATTGGTTTGTAATAGAGCAATAATTTCTTTAAAGAACAAAGAAAGGAGAAAAACAGATGAGAGAGAGAGAGAGAGAGAGAGAGAGAGAGAGAGAGAGAGAAAGAGAGAGAGATTGCTCTGTGGCTGACAGCTAGGGCCCACAGCCTCTCTGTGAAGGCTGGAGAGCCAGGGAGTCCAAGAGTGTGACTCTTAGTCAGAGGCTGAAACACCAAGTACTTGAACTGGCACAAGGGCTGCCATCCAAAGGTCAGAGAACCAAGGTTCTGCCATCTAGGGTCAGGAGGAGAGGTACCCAGCTGGAATACCTAGGGTGGAAGTGAACTCTCCTGTGTTTTGTTGCCACATTTGGCCCAGCTGAGAGGATGGTGCTTGGCAGCATTGGGAGCATCAGGCTATTCCTCAGCCAGAAGTTAGGTGACTGGTCTTTTCTGGAAACACAAAGGATGCTTCGCCAGCTGTTGATGTTGACACTTAACCACCGCAATCTACTTTACAAGTTGGGAAACTGAGTCTAGAAGGCCAGCACTCCCTGGATTCCCCAGTCCGAGTCACTCTCCTGTTCTATGGGCAAAAATACTCTGACAAAAGCAACAGAGAGGGGCTGGGGATTTAGCTCAGTGGTAGAGCGCTTACCTAGGAAGCACAAGGCCCTGGGTTTGGTCCCCAGCTCTGAAAAAAAGAACCAAAAAAAAAAAAAAAAAAAAAAAAGCAACAGAGAGGAGGAGAAAGCAACTGGCTCACAGTTCCAGAAGGATTGAGAACATCATATTAGGGGGAGCGTGGCAGGAGCGGCAGTGGCTGGCCACATCACATCTGCGCTCCAGAAGCAGAGATGAAGCAGGAAGTAGGGCTGAGCCAAAAGGCCTCAAGGCCCGCCTCCAGTGACTCACTTCCTCCAGTATGGGTTCACTTTCTGAAACTTACACAGCTGTTCAAACAGTGCCAGCAACCAGGGAACAGTGTTTCAAACACATGAGCCTAGAAGGACAATTCGCAGCAAACCACAATGTACTAACAGGAAACCAATGCCTGGTGAGGCAGCTGCCTGAAGAGCAGTGCGCTCGCCCTGGAGCCACTTGCTGGCTACAGCACCATGAAGTAGGGATTTGAGACCAGCTCCAATTTACTTGGCTGGACTCGATGACGAGAATGATAGGCGTACAGGCCAGTGCTTATCTCAGAGCTCAGGGCCCTGCCTGGCCGCAAGTGTGAATGCTCAGTCACTATTGACTGAAATGCAAGGGTAGTGCTGGTTAAAGCCCAAGGTGTCCCTGGTCTGAGTGATGCATCCTGATGAGCAGGGAAGGGCTAGGGTTACACAGGGGAGAAGACAGCTTTGAGATGTTCCTCAGCGTGCCTTCCCAACATTGGAAGGACTCTGCCCTTCCTCAACCGCATAGCATTGCACCGCACTGTCCCAAGCAGCACGAACATGGCGTCAGTCCTGTCGCAGCCAAAGGCTCGTGGAGGCTGGACGGGTCTGACCTTGCTGAGTGCTAGACAAGGGATGGCCCCAGGGATAACTTAACATGGAGTTGGGTGGGATAGAGAGGAAGAAGAATGGGTATTAGGGGACAGGTTCACATCAGACAGGTGAGAGCTCACGATGCAAAGTCACACTCCATATGTCCCCATTGTCGTTGATGACAATCTCAGGACTCCCTGTGTTCCACAACAGAAGAGCCGTGACCTTGAAATGCAACCGAGACCCACCTGAGAACTACAAGTTGCTCTGAACCCCTTTACCCTGCACATTTGCACAGGGGACTCTCGAGCCCTTTTTGAATTTAAAATGTCTGATTTCTTATGCCCACTGGACTGGTCCACCTGAAGGGGTTTTTTTTCTGCCTTTTTCCTGTTTTGTGCAGCAGACAAGCCTAGAGGAGATGAAGATGCAGGAGAAGAAAAATGCCCTCAGGAAGCTGGAAGGAAGTATGGTGAGGAGGTTGGCAGCAGGGCCAGGCAGACACTTCCCAGCTCCCGCCTCCTGCCCGCAGTGCCTCTTAAGTCAAAGTGCCAGGGGCTTAGTCCTCTGTGCCTCTGAAAGGAAAAAAAAGAACTTTCTCCACCTGAGCAGGAGGCCTACACTGTCCAGAGATACTGTGGGGTTTACCTGCCTTTAAGGTCGGAGGTTTTCGGGCTCAAGACTGATAGTAAAATCACAAAAAAAAAAAAAAAAAAAAAAAAATGAGTGAGAAAGGATTCACCTAGTCCTAGTGCCAAGGTGGGTAGATACCCAAGGGTTCTTTCCCTTCTCAGAGGAGAAAAGGATGGGGTTGGGGGAAGGGCTGTGTGTGTGTGTGGGACCAGGAGGAGGGGGCTTGCAATGGGAATGTAAATTAAATAAATTAATAAATCAATAAAAATAAAAAATTCAGGAAGGGAAACTGCATTAGCAGGGTCCCTAGTAAAGGATTCTGGGTGCAGTCTCATCACAGCAAATGCATGCTATCAGCCCTGGCTGTGGATTTGAAACAGTGCATTCATTACAAACCCATTTGCATCTCTCAAAGTACAAAACACCCTTTCCAGCTTCATCTTTGTTGTGTGTTACGTGTCTATAAATAGGTGATGTGCTCTGAAAAAAGTTACACGGTGGCTATAGTAACACGCTCTTCCTTCGCTGGTTCCCCTTCTGGAACCAGTCAGTAGAAGACGATTCCCCCTAACACTGAGCTCCGAGAGTTAGGGAAACACTCCTCAGGTCTGAGGGAAGGGCTGGACAATACTACTACACCCTGGCTGGATGCCAGCTCTGTGTGGTCTCTGAAGCACCTACAGCTGACCCGCTGACCACCAAGCTAGATGTTCCCAAGGTCTCTCAGCTTTGAAAATCCCCTGGAAAACCTACAGAAGCAGAGAATGTGCTTCTGCTTATGTTTTATAATAAGGGACACAAATCAGGTCCAGCCACTTGAAAAGACACATAGGGTGAGTTTGTGTATCCTCTTCCCATGGGGTCAAGCCATGTCCTCTCAGGACACATCAGTGCTGTTGGTGACCTGGACCCTCATACACCTTGCTGTGTGCCCTATTTCACAGGCAGCATCGATGGGATAATTGGCTGTTGGAAGGGGCCAAGACGGTCTATAGGGTCAAGGATGGGGGAAACCTCCCTAAGGGTCCTGCTGCCAGTAGTGGACTGTGGCTTAGGACACTGGTGCCTGTTACCTCCAGTAAGGAAGTTAGCCCTGTCACTTGAGAGTTCCCTCCTAGGACTAGGGACCAAAGTTTCTCAATAGGCAAGTACTCCTAGGTTGTTCCAATAAAGAGGAGGCTGATAGATACAATGCCCCATACTCTTTGGAGGAAGTTTACTCTACACAGAGGGTAGGACACATCTACATAATGTTGTTTAAAACTTTTTCTAACAGATTTGTCTTTAATTTTAATTATTGGCATGCATGTGTGTCTGTATGGAAGGGTGTACATTGTACAAGAGTGCACAGCCTGTGAAGTTAGAAGAGGGGATCGGATTCTCTGGAGATAGAGTGATGGTGACCACCAGATATACAGGTGCTGGGAACTTTAAGAGAGTAGCACATGCTCTTAACCATTGAGCCATCTCCGGCCTCCCAAGAGCTTGGATCACAACATATGCTACTCTGCCTGATTTCGTGCAGTGCTAGGGTACCTTGAGCTTCTCACTGACTAAGCAAATACTCTGCCACTGAGCTTATCCCAGATCCCGGAATCTCTTACTAGCAATATGTTAGGAGCATTTGCTGCATACACCGGGCTTGGTTCCATCCCCAGCTCCTGGGTGTACACATGTGTGAGACTGTCTCGAGCAGCACACACACCTTCTCCACACACAATACTTTGTGCACCTCAGTTTCGTCTGTTTTCTACCATGTGTGTGAATTGTTTTGTGTTTGGCTGAGACAGCCTGTGATAAATAGCCACGTGGAAATTGCATATGTGTGTGAGGCCTACCTTCTTGGAAACAAAACCAGTAGGTAGCCCAGTAAGTGCATTTGTGTTGCAAAGGGTCTTCTGGATACTGCCCACTTAGGAACACGCATTGGTTCCACATCCACAGAGACCGCCCACTTTGCTTTCTCACACCCCGCCATCTTATTGTGTTCCCCATGTTTCATTTCTGGTTTTTCTTTATAGAAATTTATTTTAATTTTATGTGTATGCTTGTCTTGCCCACAGGTATGTATACCTACTATGAGTGTGCCTTGTGTCTGCAGAGGCCAGAAGAAGGCATCTGTCCCAGTCACTGTTCTATTGCTGTGAAGAGACACTGTGACCAAGGTAACTCCAATAAAGGAAAGCATTTAATTGGGGGCTTGCTTACAGGGGCTAGTCCACTGTTGTGGTAGGGAGTACAGCAACAAACAGGCAGGTGCAGTGCTGGAGTGGTAGCTGAGAACTACATCTTGATCTGGAGGGGGGGAGGGGGAAGACTCTAGGCTTGGCATGAGGCCACTCATAGTGACACACTTCCTCCAACACTGTCATACCTCTTAATGCTTCTGATCCTTTCAAACAGTTCTACTCCCTGGTGACTAAGCATTGAAATCTATGTGCCCATGGGAACCATTCTTATTCAAGCCACCTCAACATCCAATCCCCTGGAACTGGAGTTACAGGCAGTGGTTAGGTGCTGGGAACAAAACAACAACAACAACAACAACAACAACAACAACAACAACAACAGTTTTTTCCAGCCCCAATTTGTAATGTTGCTGACTTTTTTATTTCAACCCTTGATTGTTAGACTTTATTTTGTTTTTAGTATACCTCGTTTGAAAGAGCACTTTTAGGTTCACAACAGTACTTGACAGAATTACAAAAATGCCCTTTACAACTAGTCCATCACTAACCAGTGCCAGAGCAATGAATGAGCCAGCGTTGGAGACTCTATAGACAGATGCTTTATCAGTCAGAGTCCTCAGCCTAGTTCTCTTTTGAGTCCTGTGTTTGGAGAAATGAATATTTAATACATTAGTTTATTCATGTATTCATTTATTATATGCACGCCTGTGTATGTATTTGTGGATGTGCCTATGAAGATCAGAGGACAATTTCTAGTTGAGTCTCTCCTTTCATCATGTGAAAAGGGGGGGGGATGAGATTCATGTCATTAGGCTTGGCGCCTTTACTCATTGAACCATCTCCCCGGCCCCCCAGCCCTCCAGAGACATATTCACCATTATAGCTGCACTGACAATTACTGCTCACTCTACTCTCCCTGTGCATGTGCGCGAGCGTGCGCGCGCGCGCGCGCGCGCGCGTGTGTGTGTGTGTGTGTGTGTGTGTGTGTGAGAGAGAGAGAGAGAGAGAGAGAGAGAGAGAGAGAGAGAGAGAGAGAGAAAGAGAGAATGGCACTCAGTATATGTATAAAGGTAGTCTCATGTTGCATCTGAATCCATCTGAAGTCCATCTGGCTTGAGGCACATTCCCATCAGTGCCCTTTGTGACTAGCCCTTTCTGGGGATACCACCTTTTTTCCTTGGGGCCCAAGGCTGGCTTTCAAGAAATCCTCTGATTAGCACATGGAGAACAGGGGAAGGCCAGGCTGCATCTGTGTTCTCATCCTCACCATCTTCTTCTCCATTATCTCTTTCATCATCACATTGTAATCAGGACCATCAGCATTATCATTAGAACCACCATTCCCAACCTCCTCCTCATGCAACTGTATAAATCCAGAGGATGCTGAGGATGCAGCCTTGGAAGACTGGCACTGAGGAGGGACTGAGCCTGCCAGAGCCTGGATGATGAATACAAAGCCTAGCAACCAACTTTTGAGGATGGACCAGTGTCAACTTGACACAAGCCAGAGTCATCTGAAAGGAGAGACCCTCAATTGAGAAAACACTTCCATAAGATATGGTTCTCAAGGGCCAAAAAAGATGACTCAGTGTTTAAGAGCACTGTCTGCTCTTCCAGAGGGCTTGAGTTCAATTCCCCGGCAACCACATGGTGACTCATAACCATCTATAATATGATCTGGTGCCCTCTTCTGGCATTCAGGTGTGCATGCAGATAAAGCACTCGTATACATAAAATAAATAAATAAATCTAGAAGGAGAAGAGGAGGAGGAGGAGGAAAAAAAAAGAAGAGGAGGAGGAGGAAGTAAAAGAGGAGGAGGAAGAGGATCTGGTTTTGAGGCATTTTCTTAATTAGTGATTGATGTGTGAAGGCCAAGCCCATTGTAGATGGCGCCATTCCTGGGCTGAGCAAGGCAGTAAAGCCGCAGTCCTGCCTCCAGGTTCCTGCCTTGTTTGCGTTCCTGTCCTAACTTTCTTCAGTAATGGACTATAATTTGGAAGTATAAGCCAAATGAAACTTTTCCTCCTCATTTTGCTTTTGGTCATGGTGTTTCATTACATCAGTAGTAACCCTAAGACAACCAGGTATATGGTGAGCCCTGTAGGTGGAAAGAAAATTGGCTTCCTGTCAGAAATGACGAGATGCATACAGCACCCAGCTGATAGTGAGGAGACCCTGGAAGGTTCTTTCTTGGCCAGCTCCCTCTCAGTCATCCTGCTATGAGCCATTTGCTCTGCCTTTTGTGCTGTTGAGATCATGTCCCCTGGTGCTACTTCTCTCCTAACTGTCTGCTGTTTCTCACATGGCTGCCAGACTTCCTCCCTGGTCCCAGTGAAGACTCAGGGTTACCTTGATGGCTGTGGACCCTGTAGGAGGGGACATAAGCACCACTCCACCCTTTCAGCTGGGAATTCATTCAACTTCTGGCAACACCTGAAATGACAGTGGTTCAAGCCAAGTAGAAATTAATTTTCTTTTTTGACTAAGGGAAGGTCCAGAACTGAGTCACTGGCTGGAGCAGAAGCTCCATGGTGTCATGAGAGATAGGACCTCCACATTCTTGCTCTCAACACTTTCGGGGCCAGATGCAGAAGCTCCAGTCATCAAACTTACTTTTCAGAAAGGAAGCAAGAAGGGTTCAGTCTTCCCTAATTTAATGCAGTACAGTCTGTTTATACCTCATGGCAGGATCTAGCAGCAAAGTGACTGGTAGAAGGGCACCATAGTTAAAAATGAAGTTCTGCTACCATACAAAGCAAAATTGTGTGCACAAAGTTCCCCATGATTCAATTTCATCTGTGCTTGGAGCTGGGAGAAAATTAGCGATCAGTTCTACAGGCATCTCTAGTCAGGTACAAGAAATCCTAGGACCTTGTCTGGGGTTAAGCAAGAGAAGTTGCACCAAAGCAAGAGAAATTGCCCCTGCTGGGGGAGCTGCAGAGGGGAGGGGCTGAGCTAGAAGGCAGTGAGGAAGGTCCCCAGTGAGCTCTGCCTATCCCTGTCTCCAGGGGCTAGGGAGAGGCTGTCTTGGTTGTTCTGTTTTGGGAGCAGGAAACCTGCCTGCCTGGGTTTTTCTGGGTTGTGGGTTTTTTTGTTTGTTTGTTTGTTTGTTTGTTTGGTTGGTTGGTTGGTTGGTTGGTTGGTTGGTTGGTTTGGTTTGGTTTTTTTGTGACAAGATCTTGTTGTGTAGCTGAGGATGACCTTGAGTTTTAGATTTTGCTGCCTTCATCTTCTGAGGATTGGGTTACAGGTGTGTAACACCATGCTCTGTTCATGCTACTGGGTATTGAACCCAGGGCTCCATGCATGCTAGGTAAGCATTCTATCAGCTAAACTACATCCCCAGTCAGCCACAAGCCCGCATGATTTTTTTTTCTTTTTTTCAATTGGATATTTATTTACATTTCAAATGTTATCCCCTTTGCCAGTTTCCTGTCCATAAAACTCCTATGCCATCCCCTTCCCCCTTCTTTTATGAGGGTGTTCCCCCTCCCTAGCCACTCCCCCTCCCTACCTCTTTGCCCTGACATTCCCGTATACTGGGGGTCAAGCCTTTGCAGGACCAAGGGCTTCTCCCCACATTGGTTCCTAACAAGACCATCTTCTGCTATATATGCAGCTGGAGCCATGAGTCAGTCCATGTATAGTCTTTGGGTAGTGGTTTAGGCCCTAGAAGCTCTGGTTGGTTGGTATTCTTGTTCTTATGGGGTTGCAAACCCCTTTGGCTCCTTCAATCCTTTCTCTAACTCCTCCAATGGGGGCCCTGTTCTCAGTTCAATGGTTTGCTCCTAGCGTTCGCCTCTGTATTTGCCATGCTCTGGCAGAGCCTTCCAGGAGAAAGCTATATCAGCCTTCTGTCAGCATGCACTTCTTGGCATCAGCAATAGTGTATGGGTTTGGTGGCTGTATGTATATGGGTTGGATCCCCAGGTGGGGCAGTCTATTGATGGCCTTTCCTTCAGTTTCTGCTCCAAACTTTGTAAAAAAACTGAAGTCCAAGTAGATCAAGGACCTCCACATTAAACCAGATACACTCAAACTAATAGAAGAAAAAGTAGGGCCTTGAACACATGGGCACTGGGGAAATTTTCTTGAACAGAACACCAAAGGCTTATACTCTAAGATCAAGAATTGACAAATGGGACCTCACAAAACTGCAAACCTTCTGTAAGGCAAAGGACACTGTCATTAGGACAAAATGGCAACCAACAGATTGGAAAAAGATCTTTACCAATCCTACATCTGATAAAGGGCTAATATCTAATATATACAAAGAACTTAAGAAGTTAGATGCCAGAGAATCAAATAACCCTATTAAAAAATGGGATACAGAGCTACACAAAGAATTCTCAACTGAGGAATATCGAGTGACTGAGAAGCACTTAAAGAAATGTTCAACATCCTTAGTCATCAGGCAAATGCAAACCAAAATGACCCTGAGATTCCACCTCACACCAGCCAGAATGGCTAAGATCAAAAACTCAGATGTTGGTGAGGATTTGGAGAAAGAGGAACACTCCTCCATTGTTAGTGGCATTGCAGACTGGTACAATCACTCTGGAAATCAGTCTGGAGGTTCCTCAGAAAATTGGACATTGCACTACCTGAGGACCCAGCTATACCTCTCTTGGGCATATACCCAAAAGATGCCCCAACATATAACAAAGACATGTGCTCCACTATGTTCATAGCAGCCTTATTTATAATAGCCAGAAGCTGGAAAGAACCCAGAGGAGTGGGTTCTCAACAGAGGAATGGATATAGAAAATGTGATACATTAACACAATGGAGTACTACTCAGCTATTTAAAACAATGACTTCTTAGGCAAATGGATGGAACTAGAAAATATCATCCTGAGTGAGGTAACCCAATCACAAAAATCACACATGGTATGCACTCACTGATAAGTGGATATTAGCCCAAAAGCTCTACCCAAAGATATAATCCACAGACTACATGAAGCTCAACAAGAAGGACAACCAAAGTGCAGATGCTTCAGACCTTCTTAGAAGGGGGAACAAAAATATTCATAGGAGGAGATACAGAGCCCAGATGACTTTTTAAGGCAAGGTTCTATCAAAGTATTAGTTTAGCAGCTCCTGTCAGTAGCTGAGGGAGGGCAGATAAGGCCAGCAGGAGAGGAAGCTGATGGAGACCACAGGAAGAAAGGGGGGAGCACAGCTGTGGAGGGATAGAGGAAGGGAGGAAGGAGAGTGGGAAGGATCATCAGGGTGGAGAAAAGTGGGGAAATGCCTAGATAGGAGCCTCGCAAAAATCCCTACTATAGTAACCACTACAGGAGCTTCTCAGACTCCACAGAGATCTCCAGTTTTCCACAGCAGCTAGAAGCCAAAGGGGCTTCACCTTTACCTACAGAGAGAGGGTTTTACCCTTGCTCTTTGTGCTTGGAATCTGGACCTTAGCAAACAGGGGCCAGGCTCAGGGTTGAATAGAAAGGTTGAGAATCTCAGATAGACAAGGTTAGGGACTAAAGGGTGATGTACCGTTGAGTAAAGGCAAAAATGGGGGTCAGGGCAATTGCAGGGTAAAAATAAAGATCAAGGGGAGGAGGCAGTCTGGGTTGTGGCTGACTGGGCTGGGGAAGGTAGCTACAGACCTGGAATCGGGGTAGATGCAGCTCTTAGTCAGGGAAGTGAGCTGGAACTGGCATAAGCACAGGGGTGGGGCCAGCATGAGGGTTGTGGCCCAGATGAAGGTGGGCGGGCAGGATTGGTTAACCACCAGGAGGCAGGTGCAGTGCACCTGTGGGCCAGCCAGGTGCAAGGCTGTGGGAGAGCGGAGCACAGGGCTCCTCAAGCTAAAGCCGCTAAGGGACCTTGTGTGTCCTTTTCCTCCTCTTGCACCTGTGTTTGCTGCAGGCATCTTTGAAGAGACATGGGGCTCGCCCTGCTGCCCATGGCTTTGCTGATCCTACCTGCCCTGCTGCTGTGGCCTACATTAGCCAATGACTCTGAGGAACCCAACGTGCGTTGTGGAGGTGGGTATATGTGCATACGAGCGTGTGTGTGCATGTGCGTGTGCGTGTGCATGTGTGTGTGTGTGTGTGTGTGTGTGTGTGTGTCTCCCTCTGTGTCTGCTGTGTGTGATGTCTCAGCCCTAGGCTTCTGGGGACACAGCATGTTCCTATTCTGTGGGAGTCAGGCCACTGGGCAGTTCCCTTTCCTCAACGCTCCCGTGTCCCGGGTACTAGAGAGCCCCCGATGCGTCTGCCACGTGGCTGCTGGACAGTCTTTGGAGCGCACTGCTTGCTGCTTGCCGTTCTGGAATGACAGTGCTCTGATCTGGCTTCTGTGTGAAGCTGGAAGATTCTTTGTCTTTGCCAGCCTTGTCTGGCATAGGCCAGAGCCCCAGCGTGTCTGCAGGCAGAGGCAGGCAGCAGTCTTCCCTGGGTAATTTGATGGGTTGATGTTCGGGGAACTAGGTGTCTGGTGCCTAAAGAAGCGCTCTGGTGGTTTGTGATGTCAGCTAACCCCTTGCTAACCCCAGGATTCACAGCAACTCTAGCTATTGGAGAACCAAGGAAGGACAGAACCTGTCTCAGCCCTGTGATCCCCTTTACACCTTTAGTTAACAGAGCTGTGAGGATGGTAGGCGATAACAGAAACGCATGACCAGATGGGAAAGGGCTGTCATGTGCAAAGGAGAGGGGACCTGAGGTACAGTTGGATGCTTCTGGCTGGCTTAGGTTTCATTAATTCTTGAATCTTGAGCAAACTCTTTGCTGTTTGCCTGCCTCTAGGCATCACAAGATGACCACTGGAGGCTTGGGTTTGTGACCACTCAGTCTGTCTCTTTCTGTGGTGTTAGAGTTGCTTCTCTATGTGGTGTTGGCTTCTAGCCTAGCTCTGGGACCAGGATTGGAACAGTTGCAAAAGCACCGAAGTGGGTACAGGGGGACAGAGTACAGGGTTGAGAGGGGAGCAGAGTCCAAGAAGAATATCTATCCCAGGGTTTGCAACCTTCCTGATGCTGCAGCCCGTTAACACAGCTCCTCACATGGTGACCCCCAATCATGAAGTTATTTTGGTTGCTACTTCATAACTGTAATTTTGCTACTTTTACAAATATGGAAAACTACTTCTGGAAATGGAGGTTTGTCAAAGTGGTTGAGAACTGTCTATCCCGTGTGCGTTGGAAGGGGTATAGGGTAGAATGAGGTTGAGATGAAGTGCTCAAGGGTGGCAATGAGCAGGGTGGAGGTTACACTCTTCCTCAGAGTTGTTCTCTCAGTCTCAGGATCAGCTGAGCCTTTCTGCCCCACCCCAGGTCGTCACAGCAGCCCCCAGTCCCCTACGAGGCCCCCAGAGATGAGGTAGAGCTTCTAGCTCCTCGAACAGGCCCTCTGATGCACAGACCCCATACTGGATGTCTTTCTTTACTCTAATCTTGTAAAGCTTCTGCTCCCATGCAAATAGGAGGCCCGACGCAGGGGACCGTGGGGGTGAGGACCAACTGCCCAAGAGGGAGTATGCCTGTGACGGTAGCTGCCCGAGGAAACCTATAGCACCAGTTTCCAAGTCTTCCAGAGGGAGAGAGGTAGTGCAAGGAGCAGATGGCATGGAGAACATGGGCCCTTGGGCCTGCCAAGAGGAGATGTGAGCTGGGAGGGTTTAGAAGGCAGGATAAAAACCCCTGTTACCTTCCTCCTCCTCCCCCTGTGCTGCATGCAGTGGGGTTTCAGAGCTTTGGTGTGTGTTGTTGTAAAAATATAAAAATAAAAAAAAAGTATAGGGGTCTTTTACCTTGCTAGGTCCGGCACCTCAGTGCCCCAAGATATTTGCTAGACGTCTTGGTGGAAACACATCCCAACTCCTCCGAGGCCCACTGTCTCCTGCCGCCGCACACTTTCCTACACTCAAACCGTCACATAAAAGAACACACAACACAATAATCTTTGACCCAACTGATAAGATATAATGGCCCACCTAAACATACAAAGCCCTGTACCATCCATCCCTTGAGAATATTCGTAACAACCTGTAAAGGTGCAGCATGGAATCTTAACGTCACCCGCCATATTGTCCTGCCACCGCTTCTCTCCCTCTCCCTCCTGTCTCTCCCTTTCTGTTCCAGTCTCCTCCTTTTCCTTCAAACTTCTCTCCCACTCATCCCTCCTTCTCCTCCAATGACAGGCCTCCTTCTATCCTGTACCTGCCCCTCACCTGTACTTTAAAAATTCAATGCAGAGAAGGTTCTGGTGAAGTCACCTGATTCCTGAGTACAGGACTAGGCAGCTGTCCTTGGGGCAGTGGAATTAGCATCAAAATACAGACAACTCCAGGGCAAACCACAACAGTGTAGATTTTAAGTAAACATGTGTTAGGGGTGCTTTGTACATTTGGAGATGCCAATGAGTTTAGGACACACCCAGCACGGGCTGGGAACAGGGTCATGTGGGCAAAGAGCCCAAGACCTGGGTGAGGAGTTAGGAACCAGACAAGGTCCCAGCGTGGGCATGTCCCCCACCCCCACGCCTCCCTGTTCATTTGGTTGTGTGTGGGGGGGGGTATAGATGTTCACGCGGGGCGTACCTGTGGAGGCCAGAGGTTAAGGCTGGATATTTCCTGAGTTGCTCTCCATCTTAGTTTTTGAGACAGGGTGTCTCACTGAACCTGGAGCTCACCAGTTAAGCTAGACCACTAGTGGCTGACCATTAATCCACAGGGATCCCCTCCTATCTCTGCCTCCCCTCTGGGATTACAGGTGCCCGCTGCTGTGCCAGGCTTTTCACTTGTGTTCTGGGGATTAAAAACTCAGGTGGTCACACTCCTCACACCTCCCCTCACACTTTTCCTCACACTTCCTCCCCACACTTCCCCTCACACTTCCTCCCCCCTCCCCCCTCCCCCACACTTCTCCCTACAACTTCCCCCTCAACACTTACTTCCTACATTGCCACAGCAGCACTTTACTGACTGAGCTGCCTTTCTCACCCCCATTGTTCCTCTAACCTCTCTCAGTGGCTGCTTCCATTTCTATGTGAAGCAAGCCCACTTAGGACAACTGGATGGGCATGGCTCCTGGTTTGGTTTGAGCCCCTGTGTCCACGCAGATGACTTCAAGCAGACAGTGGGTACCAACATGCCAGAGGCAGTGCCACTCTGTGCTTTGAGGCAATCCTAATTCTCCTTTATGGAGAAACAGAAATGGAAGCCTATTGCCACCCAAAGGGAAAGAAAACACTTGCTGCCCCATTTAGGGGTGACACCGGAGGCGGAGGGCAGAGCAGCATTCTATCCCACCTTCACACTGCTCATTGTTGTCGTCACTGAGGACCTGTTTGCTGAGCGTGCAGTTCTGACTTGGTTTCCCCTCCAGGGATGCTGCAGATGGTGACTTTGCACCTAAGGCGTCAGGCTGTTCTTAAAGCCTGTGGGAGCTGATGGGACTGATAAACAAAGCGAGGTGGAACCCTGTCCCACACACCCGCAGCACTGGAGCAGTATCTTGTGGAAGTCGTCTCACAGACTTCCAAGGTAGAACCCCAGCCTGTGGGTAACCTGCTGATGTCCCTATGCTGTGAAGTCCTAAGAGCTTTGGTCTCCAGAGAGGTCTTAGTCTGAAGGCAGCACCAATGCCAGTACCTCTCCGATCAGCCCCCAGAACCCATGGTCCAAGCTGCTAGCTCCTTGCTCCTGAAGGCAGCTCTGAAGCTTGTTCTGCACTTGCTTGTTCAGCACATGGCTTTGGTAAAGGGTCAGTTAGAAGACAGCTTAGATTTCACAGGCCAGACAGTCTTTACACTGGTAAGACCTTTCTTTCTATAACACAAAAACCACCCCCCAAACATATAAATGGGTCAACAACGTGGTTCAGCAGGTAAAAATGCTTGCTACCAAGCCCAGTATCCTGGGTTCAATCCCCACAACCCACATGGAGGAAGGAGAAAGCTAATTCATAAAGTTGTCCTCTATTCTCCATGCATGCACTGTGGCACATGCATATCCCCTTCTGAGAGAGATAACCAAATATAATAAAAAGAAAGCCTGTAAACCCTTGAGCACGCCTATGTTCCAATAAACCTTTATTTATTTATAAGAGCAAGGCGAAGAGCTCATTCCGACCTGTGATTGTTGGTAGCTGCCCAGCCCTGCTGGACAGGCTCTGCGTCCGCCCGCCCACAGCTGTCCCTCAGTTGCTCCAGGCTCTTTACTCAGAACTCGCTCACTTCCCTGCACACCACTTCTTTGTCCTGAGGACTCAGTTTGAGACATGGGAATTATCATCCCATTCGCCAGGGGAGGCCTGGGCATGCCCTTCCCCAGGGTCCTGCAGTTGCAGCGCTGAGTTCTGGGCTGGCTCCATGCTGACTTGCGTCTCCACTGCCTAGTTGAATGCCGGGAAGGGAAGAGTCTACAAGAGCTCTGGGGAGATGGTAGGGAAACAAATGTACTGACAAGCACCTAACCCTTGGGGACAGGAGCCCTGTGGAGAGGAAACTATTCTTCTCTTCGGGAAATGACTCCAGCTGAACCCTACCTGTTGAAGACATGGGGTCCCCACTGTCGTTGACACTTCCTTCCACTCCTTGCCCTTAGTTTGCCATGTGGCCAGTGAGGTGACAGCCCTGTGGTTCCTTCCTTCCTTACTGATGCAGTCTAGCTGGAGCAGCCACATTAGACTCAAAGGCAGAAGCCACTTGTGGGAAAGCACTATGATCCCAGCCCTGAATTTCCGCTGACCTCTGACCTCTGGAATGCATTTCCACTTTGTCTTGGGCATTTGGTCTGGAGTCTTGTTACTGCTGCTTCCCAACCATCACTCCCAACCTTCCTATCAACACCCTACATCCCTCACCATCACCTCGCATCCCCCACCATCACCCCCACATCCCCACCATCACCCCACATCCCCACCATCACCCCACATCCCTCACCATCACCCCACATCCTCACCATCACCCCACATCCCTCACCATCACCCTACATCCCTCACCATCACCCCACATCCCCACCATCACCGCACATCCCCACCATCACCGCACATCCCCACCATCACCGCACATCCCCACCATCACCCCACATCCTCACCATCACCCCACATCCTCACCATCACCCTGCATCCCTCACCATCACCCCGCATCCTCACCATCACCCTGCATCCCTCACCATCACCCCACATCCCTCACCATCACCCCACATCCCCACCATCACCGCACATCCCCACCATCACCCCGCATCCCCACCATCACCCCACATCCCCACCATCACCCCACATCCCCACCATCACCCCACATCCCCACCATCACCCCACATCCCCACCATCACCCCGCATCCTCACCATCACCCCGCATCCCCACCATCACCCCGCATCCCCACCATCACCCCACATCTCCACCATCACCCCGCATCCCCACCATCACCCCACATCCCCACCATCACCCCACATCCCCACCATCACCCCGCATCCTCACCATCACCCCGCATCCCCACCATCACCCCACATCCCCACCATCACCCCACATCCTCACCATCACCCCACATTCCTCACCATCACCCCACATCCCCACCATCACCCCACATCCTCACCATCACCCCACATTCCTCACCATCACCCCACATCCCCACCATCACCCCACATCCCTTACCATCACCCCACATCCCCACCATCACCCCACATCCCCACCATCACTGCACATCCCCACCATCACCCCACATCCTCACCATCACCCCGCATCCCCACCATCACCGCACATCCCCACCATCACCCCGCATCCCCACCATCACCCCACATCCCCACCATCACCCCACATCCTCACCATCACCCCACATTCCTCACCATCACCCCACATCCCCACCATCACCCCACATCCTCACCATCACCCCACATTCCTCACCATCACCCCACATCCCCACCATCACCCCACATCCCTTACCATCACCCCACATCCTCACCATCACCCCACATCCCCACCATCACCGCACATCCCCACCATCACCCCACATCCTCACCATCACCCCACATCCTCACCATCACCCCACATCCTCACCATCACCCTGCATCCCTCACCATCACCCCACATCCTCACCATCACCCCACATCCTCACCATCACCCTGCATCCCTCACCATCACCCCACATCCCCACCATCACCGCACATCCCCACCATCACCCCGCATCCCCACCATCACCCCACATCCCCACCATCACCCCACATCCTCACCATCACCCCACATCCCCACCATCACCCCACATCCCCACCATCACCCCACATCCTCACCATCACCCCACATCCCCACCATCACCCCACATCCCCACCATCACCCCACATCCTCACCATCACCCCACATTCCTCACCATCACCCCACATCCCCACCATCACCCCACATCCCTTACCATCACCCCACATCCTCACCATCACCCCACATCCTTACCATCACCCCGCATTCTCACAGCACCATCTACACTTGTTACAATGGATGGATCTTGCTGTCTCATCATCATCAAAGCAACTTCCTGTATATTCCACAATGTGGGCACATAAATGGCATGAGTTACACAGAGTCACTTTGCTGCTCTGAAGCACTAGATTTTGAGCTTACTCCAGCTGGCCTTCCTTCCTTGTTTTGTTATAACCTTGTGTGGGTGAAAATGTAGTGATTCTTCTGTGTGGGTGTTGTATCCTGACCCCTGCATCACTAGCTAGTATCCTGGGCTTTACACTTGTAGATTGCCCTGGTATTTCATGCAACATATACTTGTCTGTGTTTCTGGCTTGTTCTGCTCCCTCAGCCTGATCACTTCCCACTCTAGTACAGACATCTGATATTCACAGCCTTTCATACACTTTTCTGGTGCCTATGGCCATGTAGTACCTGAACTTACCCAGACCTGTCCAGCCAAGCTCTGACCCATCTTCTCTGTGCCCTGTCCTTCTCTGTGGAGAACTTGGTTCTATTCCAGATGTTACCCTTAGAGCAGTTATGTGAGTGAGAGTGTGCAATGGGTGTGCATTGTGTGTGTGTGTGTGTACATGTGTGTATTTGGGCCATATGGGTTGTATGTGTATGAATGTATGTGTCTTTAAATCATGTGGGTTGTGTGTACATATATACAAGTATGTCTTTGGGTCATAGTAGTTGTATATATGTAGATGTATGAATGTACGTATGTGATGTATGTGTGTTGTTGGGTCATGGTTGTTGTGGATACATGTATATATGTGTATACGCATGACAGTTGTGTATATGTGTATGTGTGTCTTTGGGCCATGTAGGTTGTGATATATGTGTGTGTGTGTGTGTGTGTGCATGTGTCTATGCTTGCACATTCATATACATGTACACATATATCTATGCACACACACACACACACATATATATACATATATATATGCCTTTGGGCGGTGTGGGGTGTACATGTGTGCATTTGTGTCTTTGGGTCATGTTGGTTGTGTGTGTAGTTGCATGTGCATACACATGCGCATGTGGTGGATCTTATAATGACAGCCAACCTGCAATCATTATTGTATTGACCAACTTGTGTTTATCTTCTTGGGCACAGCCCCCTTTCTCTTAATGATCAATTCCTTCTCAAAGAAGTAGATATGGCCCAGGAAGATGAGTCAATAGGTAAAACTTCAGCCTGATGATCTGAATTTAACCCTCATTAAAAGAGCTCGATGCAATGGTGTGTATTTGTAATCCCAGCTCTTCTGCAGCAAGGTGGAGGTAGCAGAAAGGACAAGGGAGGATCTGCCTCTATAAGGAGGAAGACAAGAACAGACTCCTGAAAGCTGTACTCTGATCTCCACATGCATGTCTTGGTACATGAATGCACCCTACCCCATTTCAAATGTTTTTTAGAAAGGCATAGAAAGGAAGGAAGGAAGAAAGGAAGGAAGGAAGGAAGGAAGGGAGGGAGGGAGGGAGGGAGGGAGGAAGGGAGGAAGGGAGGGAGGGAGGAAGGGAGGAAAGGAGGAAAGGAGGAAGGAAGGAAGGGAGGGAGGGAGGAAAGGAGGAAGGAAGGAAGGGAGGAAGGGAGGGAGGGAGGGAGGGAGGAAGGGAGGGAGGAAAGGAGGAAGGAAGGAAGGAAGGAAGGAAGGAAGGAAGGAAGGAAGGAAGGAAGGAAGGTTGAAAGCAAGGAAGCCAAGCAAGCATGTGAAGCTGTGAAGCATGTGTGGACTCCTGGGGTGGTTTGGGGGTTTGAATGAATTTAAATATTGAAAACCCATTCTTTGTGGTGGCCATGTTGGCTGCTGTAGGGATGGCCCTTCCTGGATAGCAGAGTCCACAGTCCTTCCTGCATACTTTGAGCAGTTCTCTCTCACGCTCTGTGGATTCCTTTTTTCAATCTTCTCACCGGGGCTCACAGTGCAGATGCAGCCCAGCAGGTCATTCCAAGGTCAGTCCTGCTTTCCTGGGGACACCCGTGCTGTAGCAGCTTATAGATAGCAGCTTTCTGTATCTTCTCACCCATCAGCCACTCATAGAGGACACTCTGCCTTGTTGCTGGCAGACCTCTCAGCCCATCAGCCCTCAGCATAATGGACAGTCTAGGCTATTGATTTAGTGACAGCCGCTCCTCTGAGACTAGAGCTAATGTTTTCATTACACTGAAAACACTGTAACAAGTTCATTCTGAATTAGGGAATGGGTAGTGTTTGCTGAAGGAGGGTGACATTTTGGAAACCTGAGCTAAGACCTACTCACAATGACCCAGAGGCATGTATCCAGTCAGAAGCCTGCGACTCAGGAGCTCTGCCTCCTTTCTTTCCCACCTCACTGGGGCACTGGCAGAAGACCCTTATGTCTCTGGGTTCCAGTTTTCCTCCTCTTCTTCAGCAGTCAGCTTGGACTGCATCTCCGAGAAGTGTTCAACCTTCTCATCTGGCTTCTGGGCAATTTCTATGGACTTTCTTCACCCTACCTACTCACATTTTGTACTGTTCATAGACCCATTTGACTCTCTATCCCATTGCCTTTAGGTTCACACGTGTGTTAGGTACATTTTATTGTTGTGATAAAACACCATGGCTGTTCCTCCTTACAGAAGAACAGTTCATGTGGCTTAAGGTTCCAGAAGGACAAGGTCTGTCACCATCCCAGCAGGTGACAGCTATGGCCACTGGGGCAGCCAGCTGAGAGCTCAGACCCTGAATCTCAAGCAGGAATCAGAGAGAGTGCACTGTTATGAGATACTTTCTTCTACAAGGATACCTTCTAATTCTTCCCAAACAATAGAGTCTAAGTTGATTAAATTTCCTTCTCCATACCTGAAGACTTGTGGTTGGGTACAGGGACTGGTGGCTAGATGGGGCTTGACTTCCACTGTGGCTGTGGCTGGTAGACCAGAAGTCTCTTTGGTGTTTTCTGGTAGGAGCCAATGGGAAATTGAGCTGTGTGTTAAAACAGGCCAAGTGCTCTCCAGCCTTGCTTGTGTCTCTGCCACGACAAGAAAAGAAACACAAAGGACCCCTGTTAGAACTGAAACATTATAGCAATGGTGGTGTTCACTCATAAGCAAATCAAACTTCTTATGAGTTTGGGCCACTGCTCTCAAAATGTCCATTGGAGGAGCCAGCACAAGCTAGCTGCCTCACTGCACACTGCCCAGACTGAGCTTTGCATGTTGCAAACCAGTTTCTTCATTGAAATGTACTTTAAACTGACTTTATTGTGACATCATCCTTCTTCCTGGGCAGGACAAGTTTCTGAGCCTGTTGGAGTAGGTCCAGTGCCTGTGCATGGAACTATAGGTGTTCAGTTATAGTGATACCCAACAACAGAGGTGGTTGGTTGGCTCAGAAGACAACAGACAAAGCTGGTCTGGGTGGTTTCTCTATCTCTTTATGAGAACTCACATGAACTGTGTCTTTCAATTCTTTCTACAACCAGACTATTTTCTTAGGTTGTTTTTTGTTTGTTTGTTTGTCCGTTTGTTTTTTGAGACAAGTTCTTGTTATGTGCTCTGGGCTAACCTTGATCTCACTGTGTAACCCAGAGTGACCTCCAAGTCACAGTAATCCTGCTTCAGCCTCCTGAGTGCTGGGATTATAAGCATGCATCATCACTGTGGGTTGCACCATACTTTTCCTCTGGAAATGTGGCTCTAGCTGGAGTCTCAGGACAGAGTCTGGCCTTAAGACCACTTTCGTGGCTATACCTTGAAGAGGTTTTACATGCCCACCCTCTGCCCACTAGCTACCTACTCACATGCTTCAGAGGGAGTCACGGAAGACGATAGCCAGATTATGGGGCTCAGGTAGCTTTTAAATCTTTGACCATGACAGAATGGGACCCAGACCTCAGGCCTCACCTAGCGTGTTGAGCAGTGTTCACTGAGCATCCAAGGCCAGCAGTGTTCACTGAGCATCCAAGGCCAGCAGTGTTCACTGAGCATCCAAGGCCAGCAGTGTTCACTGAGCATCCAAGGCCAGTAGCTGCTATTGCTGCATGTGGCCTCCAGCTCCCCCAGGAGCCTCAGGGTGGAGCCTCCCCTGTGCACCTCTAATTATATAATGGTTTCTTTTCACTGACACAGACCCACAGGACCCATGGGATGGGAAATAACACAGAAGCACCTGCCTGTGTCTTGTGAAACAGCGAAGCAATCCACAGCCTGTTGCTTTTTCTATTCTTTTGTCCTCCCCCCACCTTTCCCTTTTCCTTCCCTCCATTGCTTTGCTTTTTGAGGCAGAGTCTCATCACAAGCATGCACCAGTACATCCAGGTCCAGACCTAAAGCTATTAAATATTTTATGGTTCAGCATGAAGGAAACGTAGAGTCTCTCAGACTAAGAGCTGCCTAATTCAAAAGCATTCAGAGGCAAGGCCTGAGTGGTGTCATCTGGCTGGGCTCGGTGCGTTTCCAGCTACCTGAAGGCTGGCTGCAATTGCTCCATTTGGTGTTAGCACTCAAAATCTTACTACCATGTGTCTGCCCATATTTCTACCAAAGCAAACAGCATTTTCTAATCATGGTTCTCGGTGTCCTTAGGCACACAGGGCCATCATCTTGAGCACCAAAAATGATTGCGGCTGGTGGTAAACAGAAAGATAGTGAAACTAGACAATTTCCTAAAACAAATCCCCCACACTCCAATACATTCTTACATCTTCCCAGAAGCAAGAGGGAGCTGCTTTCCGGCTCTGTGCAGTTGGTCTGTTTTAAAGCAGTATTCAGTAGGGTTTTTGTCCTTCCCAGCATCCGTCCCTCATCTTTGCCTCTCAGCCAAGGCATCTTAAAGTTGTGAAAATGAGTTCTTTCCTTACAGTGGCTCCGATTTTAGACCTGGAAAATATAATTTGGGTTAAAACTCAGTGGGGAGCCCCTCCCTCAGCCGGGTTGCCGTGGTGATGGGATGGGGGGGGTGCAAGACCTGCTGCTACTTGCAGGAGCCCCGGGCTCCAGTTTTGTCCACACCAGCTGGTGAGCCTCATCTTTGCAGACCCCACCCCCACCTGCTGCCTCCTGAATCCCTGCCCAGTGCCTGACCCTCACAGAGTGGGATGCTGCTCTCTGGCTAGACACATACTTGCTAGCTGAACCCTGATCTTGTTTAGCTAATGAGCAGTCAAGAGCTTTGGAGAACGGGCCAGATCTTCCCTAGCCCTGAAGGGTGACCACAGCCTGCCTCTGCCAGGCATCCTGACTGCTTCCGTGTAGGAGACAAGGTGAGGCCAGGCCACAGGCTGACTCTGGCCAAGGCAGCAGGCCTTCAGAGATGGAAAACATTCCTTTAAAATGACAAGTGGACAGGCTTGGGAGACCCAGATGCAGGGCTCGGATTCTAAGGCCTGGAACTGTGGATGACACCCAGTGTCCTGCAGGGAGAGCCAAGAGCATTGCCAAGGTATGAACCAGACAGGCAGTGAGAGCTAAGGCAAGTAACCGGGAATGGTCAGTCTCTGGGCTTCTTTACTGCAGAAGGAGGCTTTCCTTTTTATTTCCTGTTGGGGCAGAATTGTGCCCCTCTCCATTCATATGCTAAGACCATAACTGTGCACATGGCTGTTTTGGGAGAGAGGCCCTTTAAATACAGGGTTAGAGTGAGCAATGTCTGTAGGGTGGGCCTTACCCATACATGGCTAGTTCCCGATAAAGTGAGCAGGACGCACATAAGCAGAGAGATGGCCATGGAAGGACACATTGTAGGAGGCATTCCAGGGTGAGACACATTGTAGGAGGCCATTGAGAAGTGAAGCCCTGGGAGGCACTGCCCTGTCCCTCACACCTTCGATTCACAGTTAACCTTCAGATCTGTGAGATACTTTAGGCCTCGGATCCTGTTTGTAGGATTGACAACAATCCCAGCAACACTGTCGTACCACAGAAGGCCACCAGCTTCAGAAACAAGCATCATACTGACAAAGTGCTTCAGCCCCTGGGGTTGGTTAAACTGCACCCACAAAGTCAGGAGCCCACAGAGGTCTCAGCCATGTCCCCAGAACTCCAGATTCTCCCTGGGATACATTCTTACAGTTCTGTTTTTGTGAAAAGGGGAAGCTTCCAGAAGATCTGCACAGCTTTTGCTCCCCACACATCTCCATGGTTATGGTGCACACTCATCTCCATACCAGGAGCTGGCCAGGATGCAGTTACTAGCGGAAGAAAATGCATAGCAATGATATTAGGGAGGCAGCCAGCATGACCACCCTGCCCTGAGCAGCCACCTTGTTACAAGTGCTCTTGATTTTTGCCTCCTGGTGAGCGCTCAGATTCACTGACTTACTAGCATTTCGCCATGGTCATGTTGCCTGGACTGTGGCAGCAGCCCATTGGCCATCACTTACACAGCCTGGCTCTTCTTCCTCCGTCTGGACCTAAAGAGTCTGGCCAACATGGAAATCTCAAGGGTCACAAAGGTCAGAAGACTCGTCTCTCTTGCCTCAGAGAGAAGACGCCTTCCCTTCCCGCCCCACCCTCCTGCCACCTCACTACATAGCACTCAGTCCCTCCTCTCCAGGGATCCGGGCTCTTGTTTTTTCTTCACTCCTCCATCTTGTCTTGTGCTTTTCCATCACAGTGTTTGTATGGTTGTATGGTTTCTCCGATTCTTCTACTAGTCAACGATGCCCAATTCTCAGTCTCGATACTGGGGCCCTGGCACTGGCTGTCACTTGCTTTCATTCTCATGCAGCCTGTCACTGTGAGGTGACCAGTATGACTGCTTACGCAGTGGCCAGAGCCCTCTCAGAGAGCCATGGTGAAGCTGAGAGGGATTGGGGGCCTCAGGTCCCACATGTTGTACAGTACCATTCTGCCACATACATCAAGCAAGTACAGTCCTAGACCCAGGACTGCCAAAGCAGACACCTCAGTATCCCTGTGTGGAAGAGGCTGAGTCTATGTGGCACCCTTCTGATCTGTGCCATCCACCCTATTCTTCTGGCATATAATTCCTCCTTTCTGAAGGACACCAGAGCCCTTTACCCATAAGCCTTTGAGTTGCAGAGCCCTGAGTGTGTGCATTCTGAACCGTGATCTTCAACCCACAGAGAGGCAGTTTTAGTCTGAGTGAAGGTGTTCAGGTATCTGTTGACATAGAGGTTGTCACCAGGGTAGATCATCCATCTTTTAAATGGTCTGTAAAGGAACAGAACCTGCAGTTTACCTGCAGTATCCTGTTGGGATATTACGTAACAATTTAAAATTGACCTTGCAGAGGTTAGTAGCCACCCCAACTCATGCTCTCCTTGTCCTAGAGGGCTGTAGAAAGTTCTGTGGGTCCTGTCTCCAGATGGGTCAGATGTCATTGGGCACGAGTGATGTCCTTTGGATGCTTCTCACCATATGGCTTCTCCTCTGGGATAGAGCTCACTGATATCCCAGGCAGACGTGCATGCCTGCCAGGCAGGAGTGTGGTTTGTGCTCAGTGACTTCTCTGTGCCTCAAAGACAGACAGTGTCAAACATCAGAAGATACAGCACCAAAAACATTCAGCCCCTGAGTGTCAGTGCCTGCCTATTCTTACTGTGCTGACTCTCTTGTCATGTCCAGTGCAGGCTGTATACCATGCTGGCACTGGAAAGTGACACAGAGTGATGCTCTAGTGCATGTCTGGAGATGGCCCATCACCTTAGTACCAGGGGTCACTTGAATTTTCTGTCCCCATTTTCAAAGTCTCCTCTGAGAGAGAAAGAGGAAGGCAGGAAGAGAGGAGGAAGTGCAGCAGGGAAGGAATTGGGAGACCCAGCTGGGCGGGTGGCTTGCCCTCTGGCAGGCAATGTGACCTGCCAGTGCCCCCACGAGGCTCCGCTCCTGCTGTCTGCTCTAATAAACTCGAAACTCCAGTGGCTTACGTGAAGATTTCAGATTAACATTTAAATTAATGCTGGACTTAAAATATGGAGCCCAGGTCGCTGATGTGACTCTTCTTTAACATGTTCTGTGACCTGGGGCAGAAATTTAAAATGATCTTTTCTCAAAGAGCTCTTCCTCCTTAGGGAGGCCAGGGATGGCATGGCAGTGCTGCAAGTGCCCTCCTGCCCATTCTGTCCCTTCCAGAAGCTAACGATGTCCTCTTGGTTCTGAGAAGCTCCCCCAACCATGGCTGTAGGTCCTCCCCCTGGAGGCCATAGCCTTTTGGGTAGCCCTTTAATGCCCCTGCTCCAGACTTACTGGGCCTCTGGGCTTCTAATGAAGCCTAAATGCAGAAGGAACCCGGAGACCCTAACACCTTAGATGGGGTTGTGAGTGTGATGTGTGTAGGAGTAGCTCCCAGGAAGTCTCTGGGAGGGAAAAAGGAGGCAGGATGGTGGGAAAGAAAATGTGCCCAGTGGCAGCCCTGCACTCCACAGGGGACACAACAGTGGTGTCCAACTACAGTCCACCTCAGGGAGGATGACCATGACATGTGCTTGCTGGCTGGAAAGAGTCCAGATTTAGTCCTTCCCAGGAGGGACACCAAAGTACAAAGCCATCCCTCATCTTCATGGTTCTTCCACCACCCTGCTTTCTCATGTCTATTCATTCCCCTCCACAAATGCCTTCTCTTCCCCTCAGCTATTCAGGATGAGGGGTATGGAGACCCACTGGGAGACACTGGACTCAGTGTTCCTCACCAGACATCTTACTGTGTCCTGCTCCTGACTGCCCAGAACCAGCTCCAGCCAACATCCTCATTCTAGACGTAGGACAAGAAAGGCCAAGGGTGAGCTGGCCCTATTGGAAGGTTCCAGAACAAGCAGCTTTGGAGCTAAAATGCACCAATGGGAGGTCTGCTTGCTTTCCATGACCTAGGGTATCTGATGGTAGCAGCCTCTCAGCCTCAGAGGTCATGTCAGCATAATGCCAATGGGATCATGGCCAGCTGTACCACGACTAAGGCCAAGCGAATCTTCCATCCCCGTGGACCATGGTTAAGGAGAAACCCCAGCTGTCCTACGGGAGGCCTCAGGCGGCGTGGGCTCAGTTTACCATCCAGTAACAGTTTCATATCCAAGTGCTAACCAGGCCCAACCCTGTTTAGCTGCTGAGACCAGATAATATTGGGTGGTGTGACTCTGGGGTGGACAGACACTGGTTCAGTGAGGTAATAATGGCTGGTGACAGCTTGCTCTGACCTGGCTATCTTTATCAGGCTGCGGATCATAGCTGGGCTTGCCTGGCACTAATGCCTTAGTTCCAAATCTGTAGCTGAGGCTAGCTCAGAGCTGCTGAGCTAGATGCGCATGAGAAGCAGGTACCAGGGAAGTCCCTTCCAGCCAGGCCCTCAGAGAGGGAAACTCCAGCATTTGCCGCAGGGCAGAAGCAATGTCACCATCGAACTAGAGCAACATCTACCTAGCAAGTGCCTGGAAAGCAGCAAACACTCTGCCCCCAGCCATAGTCCACTTTGTGCTGCCATTTGCTACATTCAGGCACAAAATCAGAAGAGCACCTAATCTGGGGTCAGATTCCAGTGGCAAAGTCTAGTTCAGGGCAGTTCAGTTATACTACTTTAGCAAGGAGGCTACAAGACAGTGATTCAGGGTGGAAAAGACAGCTTTGACGGCTCCCCAGCCTGGTGACAAATTGCTTGGGACCCAGACTTTCCCTGTTGAACTTCTTCAATGTCCCCCAAAGCGGCTGCCTTTGTGCCGGCCTTTTGTCCCCAGCGAGAGAGACAAGGAATCCAGAGTCGACCTCCAGTATAGCTGAGGAGGTTGGCGAGGAGGCACCAAAGGCTTTACCACGGGAACAGCTCCACTTTCTCAAGCTGGATCTGAAGTACCGGAAGGGAAGAGAGAGATTTTAGGCAGATCTACCAGATCATGGAGATAGGCCCTCCAAATCGTTTCAGAGTTCGTGGAGACGGACTTTTAAGAGCAGGGGGCATCTTTGACCAACTCTTTCCTGTGGTGCAGGTGGCTACTTAGGCCAAAGCGAAGCCACCAGAGAGGCTCAGGGATATGTGATGAGCTGGCACCACCAGCAGCTTCCCCTGGGTACAACAGTGCCATCTACGTGCAAAGGAAGACATATGGTTTGAAAGATCAGAATAGAGGGCTGGAGAGATAGCTCAGTGGTTAGACACACTTGCTACTCTTGCAGAGGACCTGGGTTTGGTTCCAGCTTTGCTAGGGACTGTTTCCTAAATGCAGGCCATATGGGGGAAAAATCTTTTTTCTTCACCTTAGTAAGGATTTAATTTGTCAATTGAAACATACAGAACACACTAACAGAATGCTACAGAGGACCGAGGTGTACTACCCAGACCCGGCACCTCCTCCAGTCCAGTGCCCTATTCTGGCATCCATGCACATCAGACATGGACATGGCACACAGACAGATGCATAAATTCAAACAAATGATCTTGGTTTTTGTTTTTAGAAATTAAAAGGGAAGACCACTGTACAGAAAGGATTAAGTAACCTAGGTCTTGGTCCTTTTGTCTTTGGACACTGCAGAGCAAGGATTCTTGTCTCTGAGCCAGGTCCACACACATCTGTGGTTGCAGGAGCTCTGTGTCCAAGGGCGAGGCAAGCGTTGCCTCCTCCCACCTGCTCCTCTCCCCTGACCACAGCATCTGTCTTGTTTAGCCTGCAGGGCCCTGATGGACGAGGTGGAGTATGACGTCACTAAGGCTCGACAGAAGAAAACCAAGGTGGGCTCCTACCGGATCCGGCCTGACGGGACACAGGAGAGGAAAAAGGTAGCAGAGAAGGAATTATGTGCCAGTGTATAATTGCGGATATGGGCAATTACCAGCCATTTATCCAAACAGCAGTTGGTCTTAATCTTCTAACCTTGCTCTTGTTCAGGGTGTCAGCTCTAAATTGCTTCTGAGTCCTGGGGGACCCAAAGTAATCTTTAAGCTTGAAATTGAAGTATCTCTCTCAGCACCTAAATTTTGTGTTTTGTCAAGTTGGAAGACATTTCGGCCCCGTTGTTCATCAGAATAAGAAATAGCGAGTCCACAGTTCCTGGGCAAGACCAGCAGGGAGCCCAGGGAGGTGGCAGGGCAGATGCTCAAAGGCTGTGCAGAGCCCTGCTTGGGTACTCCACCCCTCCTCCTTCCTGATTCTACACATTTCCAGTGTGGAGCAAAGCAAAGCTCTTCAGGATACACAGGCCCATGGCTAGGAGGGGTTCTCCTTCAAAAGTATTCAAAGGGGACTTGCCCCAAGAGTCCACAGTGGCAGTTGCTACAAGGAAAGATGGGCTCGGCGTGCAGGCAGGAGGGCTGGCCAGCTGAGAGGAAGTCAAACATTTTAGGAGACACCATTTCTTCTAAGCACAGACAGTGAACACTAAAACTTAGAATAGCTGTCCCCATGGTGTCCAGTATAGGCAAAGCTGAATAGCCACAGGAACTGGATTCTTGCTGTTTTGTCTCGTGTTAAAGCAAACATGGAAAGAATTTGTCTGTACATCATCTCCATGGTATTCCCAGCATTGAGGGAAGGGGAAGAACCCAGACTGTATGGAGGTTGACTCTGTGTGTGTGTGTGTGTGTGTGTGTGTGTGTGTGTGTGTGTGTGTGTTCACATCTAGAAGTATCACTTTAAAAGAACAATTTTCATGGAGTAATTGGGGTGTCAGAGAAAGTAGAGGAAGGGCATGGAAAGGTCAGAAGGGGATGGCTGTTTTCTGGGAGCCACAGTATCCCAGCCCTTAAGCAATTTCTTTTTTTTTTTTTTTTTTTTTTTTTTTTGGAGCTGGGGACCGAACCCAGGACCTTGCACTTACTAGGCAAGCGCTCTACCACTGAGCTAAATCTCCAACCCTTAAGCAATTTCTAATCCTGGAAATGACCTTGCAGAAGACGTAAGACCCTGTGGTACTGACCATTGTGGAAGAGCCAGGCACACAGCTGCTCAGAGAGTTGGATGAACTGACTTGAGCTTCTCCCTTCTTACCCTCCTGCAACATCCTGCAGTGACATCACCAAGGGCTGTCCATGTATGAATTCTGCCCTTTCCTGGGGTCTAATCCCAAAAAGGAGTTACATTTACCACTCACTTCTCCTGCCTGATCCACCTTGGTAATCTTAGTCCAAAGAATTTTCTGATTTGCCGGGACACAAAGTAACTTCAAAGAGTCCACTCTGCCATATGAATCATGGAACATTAGACATGGGCCAAGGTCAAGATGATAGCAGTGGCTCAGGGACTGTCCAGGGCTCTTCCCTGCATGGCACACCCTGCACACTCACAAATTGCAGTTCTATTGCTGGGAGATCTGGAGTGATCTGGTCATCACTTTTCTGCGTCTGGCTGCCTCACAGTGGAGTAACCTCCATAGCAGCGGTCTTAGAGGAATTCCCCTAGCCTCAGAGGAAACTGACTGGAGGGTTTCACATCTTTTCCAGTTAGTGAACTCTCCTCTCTGTGATTCAGACCGCAGGGGTTTGCTTCAGTCCTCAGCTAATTGGCCAAATATTATCCACAGGAGCTTGCCTAGTATACACCACAGAGGAGCCAGCAGCTCAGGTCAGGCCTCGCCAGCTTGGACCAGATCCAGGCCACACAGCCTTGTCAGTGGTGTAGATATAGAGGCATCCTGTGTCCTTCCTGAGCTCAGGATGGGACTTGAAACAAAACCGAGTGTTTGGTTGCGTGGCTGGACACTGGCATTCTTACACACCGCGCTCGCTCATCTTTCTTTCTCATACATCTCTCTCTTGCACAAATCCCCTGTCTCACGTTGCTGCCTTGTACCCGTCTATCCTGCACCCTTAATCCTGTACTTCTGTGGCGCAAACTTTTCTCCCACACTACCTCTTTGGTTACTGACATCATTTGTGGCCTTCAGGGAAACCTGTCCATTCCAACACTCTTCCTGACTCTCCGGTTAGTAATGAAGCCCTAGCAGGCAGCCAGATAGCCTGGCTAAGTCCCTTGAGCTATCCAGGACCAAGGGCCACAGCCAAACACAGGATTCAGAATTCCCCAGGTCTCCTCCCCTCTGCTGTCTGTCCCCTTTGATTTGGCCTTCCCACCTTGTCCCTCTCTGGGACCTGGATGGCTGCTCTCAGACCCTGTCCTGCCCTTTCTTTCTGGGCACCATACACCAAATGCTCTTGAGTAAAAGCTGCCTTAGACAAGGGGAAGCCATTGGCTAGAGCCATCATAGACAAGGGGAAATCACTGTCTAGAACCATCACATCTCTAAGAGATACCTTTTCTGTTGTGTACTGTGCAACACCAGGATCCCCAGGCATATACTGTACTCAGGGTTTTGCCTGCTATCAAACGGAGGGTGAGAGGTCATTGACCCAGCCGGCCAGGATGCGAAGGAGAGGTTCAGTCATCAATCAGGAGCTTAGCCAATAATGGTGGGAACACTGTCAAAGGGGGTGTCCTTATAACACCTGGGACTTTGTGTCCCAGAGGCTTTCTAGTGGCAAACAGACCAGTGAAGTGCTGGGATGGTGCAGGGCCCTTATCTAGACTGCCACATCTGCCTGGTAACTTGAGTGTACTCAGAGAGGAGGCTCAAAGCCAGACTCTTCCCCCTACAGTGCAACACCTTCTACTAAGCGAGCAGGCAGGATGGAGTTATAGAAAACAATTTTCACTTGAATGGCCTGTGACATCATTTCCCAGGGTCAATTTTACAGACATCTGTGAAGGATAGAAACACTTGTTCAGTAACAGGTACTGTGCACTGACTCAGCTCTCATACACTTCTCAGAGGTCAGAAATACTCTTCTCACCTAAGGGACTCTGTTCCATTTGCCTTGTTATGCCTGTAAACAAGACCCCTATAGCCAAAGGGAGCCTCACTGCACCCAGCCCTTTTCCCCTTTAGGAAGAAATAAGCTGACCTCAGCGAACTGTCTCCTAGTACTGGAGGCTGGGGACAAGTGAGAGAACACCCAGGGGTTCTCCAACTGTGGATCTTAATACATCTACCAGTGTGTTTCAAAGCCATGTCTGGAATCTTCAGAAGTCAGAGTCACCTTGGAGGTGTGGTGTCAGAAATGGTGTCCTCAGGTGGGGCCAGTGGCATGAGCCATGGACTCACACTTATTTTTGTATAGTGAAACCCTAAGCTCAGTCACTGGACACAGTTGTAATTTTCTGTACTAGTTGCCTATGAGGCTGGAAAGTGTGTTGTATGATTTAGTTTGGAGGGTTCCTCTGCCCAGAGAAAATCAAGCCACATACGATCTGTAAGAAGGTATTTGAACAGACGAGAGCCACCAGCTAGGGCTGGTATTAAAGGGACCAGTATTTTGCTAAGTCCAGACACTTATGTCTTTGGTTCCTTTTCTGTTTTTAACAGTTAGCTTGGAGGTAAGCAACCCACTTGAATGGTTCCTTTTACAAACAGAATATTGATTCATGAATCACTAGTGACTTGGTTTTTAAAAATGGCATTTATTTGATTTCTTGAGAAGCAAGACAAACCTCAGTGTCATTTGCTGCTGGCAGAACCGCTGTGTCATGTTATGTCCTCTGCGACACCCAGGTGCTCAGGAATCCTGGAGCTGTGCAGATCCAGCATATACTACTGTACTTGGGGTCCTGTCTGCTAACAAAAGAAGGGTGCTAGGTCATTATCCCAGCCAGCCAGGAGGCAAAAGTCCATCCAGAACTTTAGCAGCTGCTAGTGACCCTTAAAATCAGCTTAATGGAGCATTTATAAGAAAACATCTTCTTCCCTGAGGGGAAAAAAGGTAAAAAAAATAAAAATAAAAATAAAAATAAAACATATAAATGCCAGAAGTCATCTTCTAGAGGAGAACTGTAAGCTGTGTTATTTTATATAAAGCATTAACATAAGAAGTAGGCCATGTCTAAAAATCCAAAAGCCACCATAGCAGTTGGCTGTCCCCAGCAAAGGAGAGTGGCCTGAAGACACTTTGTTTGAGAAGACTATTAACTGAATGATGTCACGCTCATTCATGCTTCCCTATGCAGAAAATGCCAAACTTTTCTGAATGCAGAGGCTCTGGCAGTCATGACTTGGGGTTTAAAGGCCTGTTATATATTTTTATATGGACTGAGCCTAGACTGGGCACCCGCATGCAGGGCCAGGCTCTGGAGGGGCCTTAGGATATCCTAGCAAGAAGACAAACAGTTTAGTGAACATCAGTGTTATGGAAAAACAAACAGTATCTCTTTATGCCCCTTTTTATAATTGTGGGAAGTCACAACCTAAGTTCTACCCCCAGACCCTTCTACCTCAGAAGGCCTCACTCACACACCTAGACCAACTAGCACCCATGGGTGTGGCACTTGCAATGACCCTCTCAGAAATATCCAGACTCAAACCAAGGCTGGGTGCTTGCCTGTTCCAAGTATAGAATGAAGTTAGTGCCTACTCTGTGTCACATCCCCCGCAAGCATGCCACTCAGGGGATACAGAAGCCAGTGGAACGTGGATTGTCCTTGTTCTATAAGGAGTCCTATGGAAAAAAACAGAGGGTGGGACCTTCTTTGGCATCAGGATACCTCTTTCCTTTCCATGACTCTACCTGGTTAAGAACACTGTTCTTCTGAATAAGATGACCATACCTCTCAGCTGCCTACCATGACATGAGCAAGATTCTGTGGCCAGGAACAATAAGATAGTTCATCCTTTTCCCTGACTCTGTACCTCCAGATCACCTCATGGAGGACAAACACCAGTGGATGGATGGATGGATGGATAGAAGATGGATGGATGGTAGATAGACTGATAGATGGATAGATGGGTAGATGGTAGATAGATGGATGGATGATGGACAGATGGTAGATACATGGATGGATGGATAAATGGATTGGTAGATGATGGTAGATAGATGGATAGATGGGCGAATGGGTAGATGGGCGAATGTATGGATAGGCAAATGGATAGACGGATGAATGAATAAAATGAATAGATGAAAAGATGAATACCCTTAGTCTGAGTAGATGGATGGATGGGCAGATAGACGGATTCACAGATGAATACCCCTGGTCTACAAGATTATATAACTTGGGCTGTACACAAATTTTAAAACAAATTTATTTGACAATATTTCACCGGATTTTATTGCAAAGCTTCTGTCTTCTTAACTTGGCTTATATATAGGAACCGTTTTTTGTTGTTGCTGTTGTTGTTTTTACATTTCTAATTTGTTTGTTCTTTTAGTGAGAACAAGAAAACGTTTACACAGCACACACGTGAAGGTCAAAGGACAACTTATAGGATTCAGTTCTTTCTTTCTGCCATGTATATCCCAAGAAGCAAACGCAAATGTCAGCCAGCTGCCTGGGCAGGTCTTAATGGAAACGCATCACTCCATAAGCAGAAGGGCACCGAGTGCAGGGACAAGGTGCTTCATCCGGCTTCACTGACCATGGAGAAGGAGGCTCAGGGGATGGCAGCCTGCCTTAGCCAGGGCAGTGAGCTTAGGCTCAGGAGATCTGTCTTGGAACTGTGCCCGAGTCACTGGATCTGAAGAAACAAAAACAAAACAAAAAAACAGAAACAACCTCAAACCCAAATAAAAGCCTGCCCCTCTCCTCAGTTCACAACTATCCCCTTCACATACCATAACCTAATGTAGTAGACAGCTCCAGGATGAGTCAGGCAGCCAGTGCTCACAGCACACGGAAAGAAGAGGCACAGGTGGTCAGTTCAAGCGACTGCACTTGAGTTCCACCTGAAGTCTGGGGAATACAAGAGCCAAATGTCACCTCCACATTCATTAACCTTCAGGAACAAAGATGCACATCAATGTCAGGAAAGGGGAGAAGGCAGAATTGCCTTCCGGTTTGTACTTGATTTAGCTCCTTGGGAGAGCCTCTCTAGCACCACCCTGAGCATCCACCCTGTGCAAGAGATAACAGGGTTTTATTTTGGGCTTGACTGTGGGACACAGAGATGTTCCTCTGGTCAGTCCCCTTTTCTCCAGTGCTGTCACACTAGGAAGGGAGGCAGCAGCACTCGCTCAACTGCAGTGTCCCAGATGTTCAATAGGGTGGTGGGCGAGACCTGATGCACACAGCTTTTTGACTGTTCAGGACCAGTGCCAACACCCTGTGTCTTTGTGATGCCTGAGACCAACATGGGAGCTCACCTCTAATCCCTCTGTTTAGGTCAGCCTGCTCCCTGATCACTAGGGCTGCCTCAGGCTTTCTCACCTCCCACACCCCTGGAAGAACCCACATGTCCACATCCAGAGAGAACCTGGAAAGATGGAGACCATGCCCTATAGCCTCCATCCCTCAGCTGTCCTCTGTGACTTAGAAGCATCCCGTACTTGCTGACACTGTACCTACAACCCTGTCCACCTCCCATGCATGTTAGCTGTAGGGTGTCTGTCACCTTCACATGTGGTCCTAGAGTCCTGTCACCTGAAAGTCTCCATGCCAATCCTTTGCTATCCAACAGAGGTGACCTCCAAAATGCCTAGATTCTAACCTTAGGGCTCTTTCAAGGTCAGTGCAGCTGGACTGCACACTGTGGTGGGAACAGGCTTAGCCACAAGCCCAGCAACCAGGCTCCCTTCCTGATCAGCTTCTTGCTAGCAAGTCTGAAGTTGCCAGGCAGGCCATTATGAGACTCTGAGTTAGTGAAAGAAAGGGTTTCCAAGTCTGTATATGCACATGTGTGTCTGGTTGTGTATACTCAATTATATGTATGTGCATGTATGCATATGTGTGTGCACATGTGTAAGTGTGTGCATGCACATCTGTATGTCTTCATGTGTGTATTAGTGAACTGGAGTGTGTGCGTGCATGTGCATGTACACATGTGAACAGGTGGGTGGCTATCAGAAAAACAGGCTCATGTTTGCCTCTCAGGGCAGAGACATCCAGGGCATGACTGTGGCACTTTGCCTTGGCTACAACGGTGACACTCTGATTGATTAGGAAGCTCTTTGTATCCCAGAGCTGAGAAGGGAAGGTAAGTCACTTTTTCTGCTACTGGGCAGGACTCACAGGGTGTTGTCCTACTGCACAGTCCTGTGGGACTTGTGCTGTTCCAGGAAGAGCCAGCAGGTGGATCTTTCCCCAGTGCCTCACCCTCCAGACCTCTCAAATGCCGCCGCCGCCGCCTCCTCCTCCTCCTCCTCACCCTCACCCTCCCCCTCCCCCTCCCCCTCCTCCTCCCCCTCCTCCTCCTCCCCCTAACCAAGGGAATTTAATGTTTGTGTCTTCTCTGCCGGTATGGGGAGGGGTTTTGAGTTAAAAGGGGAGGGGGTGTCTTAATCCTCCTTGCGGGCATTGAGACAGTGCAAGAAGCAGCCAGACCCTAAAGTTTGGCCATTTGAAGGGAGGAAGAGCTTCCCCACAACAAACAGGTAATTACAAACTTCTTAAAGAAAAGCCCCTAATCCCCAGATAGTGTTCTCTGTTCAAAGGTGCTCATTTCCTCACTTTGTACTGTCTGATTTTGCATACTCCACCCATGGCCTTTCTTGAGCATATATAATAACTCTGCTGCATCCTGAAAATGGCCCAAACCTTCCCCCTTTTGGAGAATGGCACACTCCAAGACTCAGACAGCCTCATTTGTTGGCCCGCTAAAAATGTCAGGCCCTGTTGGGTACCTGGCTCTTTCCTTCTCCCGCATCCTCTGCCCTGGGCTTCCTGTGTGGAACTTCCTGAGTTTGCAGGATGGCTGCAGCAGGCAAGGGAAGCCTCCTGGAGACAGAGCTTCTGAGTCAGCTGTCACACTGTGTGCCTGAGAAAGCTGCCCCTGTCCCACTTATTCTTGGCTACCAGACCTGCTGTAGACATTCTTTGCAGACAGCATCTTTTTCTTGCATGTAAGAAGGTAGGTGGTGCTGGTTTGAATGTTGGGGAGTTGATAGTGAGGAGTAAAGGAGAGAGGAGCAATTTCTGTTTTCTGAAGATGGAATGAGGTAGAGGTGCTCAGAGGACCTTCCTTCCAGTGTTCTCCTGGCCAGAGGAGACACCCTGCTGCAGGTTGCATCCCACTGTAGTATGGGATGGTCTCCTAAAGGTGGTATGGGGTTTATAATTCAAATAGTCCAGCTAGACTTTTTGTTTTAAATTCAGAATACTTCTGAGAAGGAAGCAGAAGGCATCATAAAATCAAACAGAGTCCTGGGGGCCATAGAGCTGCTCAGTGGGCAAAGTGCTTGCTGTCCTCGGCACCACATTAAAGCTGTGTGCAGCAGCAGGACCTGTAATTTGGTGCTGGGAAGCAGGAGGACCCCTCAGGCTTGCTGCCAGCTAGTTTAGGCAAACCCAGGAGCTCCGGGTCCAGTGAGACACTGTCCCAGGAAACAAGGTTTGAACAATGGAGAGAGAACAGATGTCACACAAACTTTTTTTTTCCTTTTCTTTTTTTCGGGGCTGGGGACCGAACCCAGGGCCTTGAGCTTGCTAGGCAAGCGCTCTACCACTGAGCCAAATCCCCAACCCCTTACCACAAACTCTTCTATCTGAGGAGAGGGAAAACACTTTACAAGAGTGGTTTAAAGGCTAGGGCCTAGAGGGAGGGGGCTAGAGAGCTGGCTCAGTGGTTAAGAGTGTGTACTGGTTTTACAGAGGATTCAAACTCCACCTGTGCCAGGTTCTCAAAACTGTGTATAACTCCAGCTCCTAGAAATGTAATATCCTCTTCTGCTTCTGTGGGCACTGGCACCCATGTGTACACACCCACACACGCACACACATAACTAAAAATTCAAAAACATATATCATAAAAAACCCTTAAACTGTTCATGATGGTATAGGGTTTTAATTCCAACACTTGGCAGGCAGAGGCAAGCAGACCTCTGTGAGTTCAAGGCCAGCTTGGTCTGCATAGGAACTCCAGGACAGCCAGGGCTATATAGAAAGACCCTGTTTCCAAAAGCCCTAGAGGCAGACATAGAGCCCACAGGAACCTCACTGACGTCTTCTGCCAGAAGCATATAGAGCTCTCTTTGTCGTCATTCAGAAGCTATCTAAACTCTCTAGAGCACATCCCCAGACTGCAGTGGAGGCTGACTCCTGCTTATCACATTGATCAGACATTCCACGGTGCATACTCTAGGGTCCTTCTGGATCCCAAGTGTGTCTGGATCTCACACAGATTGGGACACACATAGGGGCTGGGAGCAGCCACAGCGAGAAACCTGTCTTTGGACAGGTTCTTGCCATTGCTCTTGAGCATCTGGGATGTGGTGATTACAGGGCCAAGCCCAATGGTGATGAGGCCGGAGAACCCTCTCCCCATGGAGCCCTGGCGCTGGGCCTCCCCTCCAGAGTCTGACATTCCTGCAGGGATTTCCTGTCCGCTGTCTGCCTGTGTGATTGTACGTGTCTGAAAGGGGCCGGAGCTCCCAAAGGGTCAACTGAGCAGCTCTCAGGAAGCAGAGGAACAAATAGGGAATTATCCCCGCTGAATGCTAGTCCGCTCTACTCTGCTCTCCCATGTGGGAAGTGCTGATCCTATGCTGAGGGCGAGCGGGAGGAGGGCCTGGGATAAAAGTTGGCTGTATTTTGGATTTTCAAGTGTCTTTTATTGACATTTTTAAATTACAGAATAGTATGTTGCGATATTAACCACAGATGGAACGGTTCCCTTTATCAACACTTTCTATTATAAAAGTTTCCGTTTCCTGCAACTATACTGGGGTCCAAAAATACTAAATGGAAAACACCAGAGGATAATTCAGGAAGAAGGGTTTCATGACATATTATCAAGACAGAGTTTTGTACCCTAGGGTTTATTATTTGAGGAATATTCAAAATATTTTTATTTCCAAACATTGATATTTAGCAAATCATTTTGACTGGATTTTAATTATTAGACTTTAGTCTACTCTGCTGGCTGGCTTCATGTCAACTTGACACAAGCTAGAGTCATCTGGGAAGGAAGAACCTCAGCTGTGGCAGTGCTGTCACCAAGTGGTCTGTAGGCAAGCTGTGGAGCTTCTCCCGTTATGAAGTGGATGAGGGAGAGCCCGGCGGCGCGGGTGAAGTGGCCCTGGGTTCCATAAGGAAGCAGACTGAGCAAGCCTTGAGCTGTGCTCCTCCACAGCCTCTGCAGCATCAGTTCTTGCCTCCAGGTTCCTGCCCTGACTTCCCTGGATGGTGAGCCACAAGCTGTAAGCGGAAATAAACCCTTTCTTGCCCAGGTTGCCTTTGGTCATGATGTTTTATCGCAGTAATAGGAACCTTAACTAAAACATCTCGGCCTTAGTCAATAATCAAACTTGTGAAGAATTATCTTAAAAGCCGTCTTAGGTTTTAGAGTTTCAGTGCACAGACTGGGCCTTAACGTGGGCAGTTCCCACTTACCCCATGTCCCTGTGCCCCTTGTCCTGTTTTGCAGTGAGATCTTGCTGTGCAGCCCAATCTATCCTTGAACCTGCTCTGAACCCCATCTCCTTGTGTAGCCGAGGCTGCGTAGTTGGAGTCTCCAGGCGTAACACACGCGCCCTCTCTTACGCTTTGCCCTGCTCAGTGTGGCGATTTGCTAAGGGAGCATATGGAATAGGCGGGTTAATTCAATTGTTAATTCACACTCATGCGAAAAACAGATTGAATTTTTAAAAGCCATCGTTATTATATGTATTTATTTGTGTGTGTGTGTGTGTGTGTGTGTGTGTGTGTGTACAGAGACCAGACGACAACTTGTAAAAGTTGGTTCTTTTCCTCTACCCTGTGCATCTTGGGAATTGAACTCGTTATCAGGCTTGGCAGCAATTGCTTTTACCCACTAAGTACCCGACCTGAATTTCTTCACATGCATGTTCCTATAGTAAAAAACAGGATTTGACATTATTTGTGGTTTGGGGGCATCTTGATCTCTATTAATGAGGGAAGCTGACTATACATGGAGAAGTTCCTCCACCCTACCCTAGTCCATCTTCCCTAGTTCCACCCCCCCCCCCCGGTCTCGAGCGGATGTATACATGCATCAGATGGTTAGTGTTTTCTTGGCGTCGCTCATTTTTAACTGTAGGAAGATGATAATGTATATTTTTCCTCCACTGAAGAATATGAAAATGTTAAGTAAGCTTATTGTTATACATATATACTTTCCTCTTGGAATAGGCCTAGTTGTATCACCTCAAATCCATATGACAAAGCTCTACCTCCATGACTGTATCTAGAGGCAGGTAAATCTTAGGTAAGACCTGACTGATAGGAAGACACCCCAGAGTGCACAGTGTCATTGCGGACACAGCTCTGTCACTAGGACTGAACATTCCAAACAATGATCTTGGACTTCTGACCTCAGGAGAGGCCGAGGGGAATTGTAACGCTCACATCTTGGCAAGTGTCACAGTGAGGGATGTGGAGCTACAGGCCATGAGGCATCTCAGTCAATAATGCCATCTTCCACAGCAGTGAGTGGAAATCTACAGAGGTCTTTAAAATGGGTCCCAGGAACTCAGACCCTTCTCTTGCAGGTAAACTTTCCGAGGCCCTTCCAGATGTTTTCCATCCAGCACCATTACAGCAAACCTCTTGGACTCAGGGTTCCCTAGGACTGGAGTTACAGATGTTAAAAGCTACCACATGGGTGCTGGGAATCGAACCAGGATCTTACGTTGTCAATGCTTGGTGATCCAGGACCTTGCACTTGGTAGCAAACACATTACCACTAGTTTACCTCCAGCCTTGTTCACCTGATTTCTATAGACTACATTCTAGATTCTTCAGTGGTTTGGGGTCAAACCATATAGGTTATACACATTTTTAACTTTCGTCTGTGTCCCTGGATAACCTCCCTATGGCCTCAGCATTTTGCAATCCAACTGGCAATGTTTTACTTTTGCCCATTATGGAAAATACCATTTGTCCTCTCTTCAGTGATACGCTAGGAGCAAAAAATATCGTTTCACTCCTGTTTTAATTTCCCTTCCTGGTCTGGCAGTGAGCGATCTCTTTTGTCTTGAGTCCTGCATCTGCTTACTTATTTGTAGCTTCTCCCATTTTTCCATCAGATTATTGTTTGTATTTTATTACTTTGTATCTCTGTGCACTACTGCCTGCTGCCTCTGACACTCACACACCCGCACCAGCTGGGCTTCCCCCAACCCCCAACACTGACTCCTCCCCTTTCACTGTGCTTTGGGGCCTGGCTTTGTCATGCAAATGGTTTTCTGGGTTTTCTTCCCAGGGTTCCTGCTTCTTTTCTAGGTTTTCCTGTAGTGTCTGTGTTGAGTATATCTTTTAATGCTGCGTACTATGAGTCTCAAGTCCAGCTCTCTCTCTTCCTGGTGAACAAGTCCCCTGTGCTAGCACCATTTCCTAAAGAAGCCTTGCTCCCCAACTGACCTGGAAAGCTGCTGTGTCTGCCACCTTAAGAAATACAGTTAATGACTTTATATTGTAGCGAGAATTCTGGAATTTCGATTTCTTTAAAAAACCACAGACATATAAGAATATATTTTCATTTTAATCCCAGGCGTGGGGGTATAGGGCTGCTTCACAGCAGCTGACGATGACGTGCCCCATGCTCCAGCAGAGTCACGGTTTTGTCCACTGCAGAGAGTTTGTTTCTATGATTGGGTAATGTTCAGAACTCTGAGCACTTTTCAGAAGGTACATAAAGCTAGGTCCGAGAGGTGGCGGTGCATTGTTGGTTATTGCCGGCTGAGGTTTGCTGTGGTTTGTAAAGTCGTCATGCCCGAAGGAGAAGCAAGAAGAAATTAGATATCCTGACAGCGAAGATCAAACTTGCCCCAAGGAATCTGACATCCCTAATCAGCAGGAAGTAGTCTAATGATAATGTCGACCCTTTCTGACCCCTGACTTTACTCAGAGACCTCTCTCCTTTCTTCTTTATCCTTTTTTCCCCTCTTATTTAGTGTTAGGGGGTTGAAGGGTAGAAAAAGGGGTAGAGGAGGGTGGAAAAAAAAACCAAAGAAGCTACATATGCACGAATGCCTGTGCAAAACTTGTGTGTATAGCACCCAGAGGGCAGAAGAGGGTTCCCTAGGATTGAAGTTGCAAATGGTTGTGAGCTACCATATAGGTGCTGGGAATCAAACCAGGAGTGTTGAGATTAGAGATATGCGCCATCTTGCTCAATTTATGTGCTGCTGGGCATTGAACACAGGGGTTCAAATGACTCAGTTCTCCTGAAGCCTGTTTAAAAACTAGGTGCATGTGTGCATCTGTGTGAGAGACCAGAAGAGAATTAACTAAGACCGGGGTTATAGATGGTTGGTTGTGAGCCACCATGTGGGTGCTGGGAATAAAACCAGGATCCTCCGGAAGAGCAGCCAGTGTTCTTAATGGCTGAGCCATCTCACCCTTGTAGGTGTTGTGAATCAAACTTGGGTCATCTAGAAGAACCAGACATGTTCTTAGCTGCTGAGCTGTGTGTCAGCCCCACTATACTGATCTTTAGGTGCTTTCTTATACATTGTGCACCACAGTATTTTGCTTATAGCACACACCTGGCTCTGTCAAATAAATCAGGGAAGGAAGAAACGGTTCATGTGGCCTTGTTGCCTTATCAATTTCAGAAGGTCTTTTGGGACTGGCTACTTTCACTGTGTTGTGAAGCCTGGTTTCAATGTTTTATTTGTACAGGTGTTTTACCTGCATGTTTGGACAAAAAGGGGGGGATGTAGAATGTTGCTGATACACAGATGAAGGCAGGTGAAGTGTAAGACTAGAGTCTGTGATTGGGCAATGAAAACAGAAGGCGAGGCTGAGAGTTTCAGACAGAGAGGACAGGAGACAGAAAGAGGACAGAGAAGATGAAGGAAGAGGATGAACCTGGTCCACATGGCTTGAAATAGCCACAGGTAGCTATGAATATTATAGAAGAGCATAGAATAATATAGGGCAATTTGTCCAATCTAGGTGGGCAGTTTGTATCAATAGATATTGACTCTGAGTTCATTGTGTGGGCGTTTTGTAGGTTGAGAATTTATTGGTATAAAATCTGACTGATAATTTACAAGCCTCTGGACTTTTGATTTTACTGGGTTACAGGAATTTGTGACAGCTAGTCACAGGGGGCAGATGGCTGAGAAGATACTGAATCTGGGGGGAGGGTGTGGGGGTGCAAGGGAGGGGAGGACAGGAAAGACCTCAGTTTGCAGTTTTCAATGAGGGACGGGAAACTGTTACTAGAGTATAGCCGGTGATAGTGTGGTTGCTTTTTAATTATTACATGCGGCATACAACTATGTACTGTGTGTGTTCTTTGTGCCCCAAGAGACCAGAAGAAAGTGTCAAGTCCCCTGGAGCTGGAGTTACAGATGGCTGTGAGCTGCCATGTGGGTGCTGGGAACTGAACCCAGGTCCTCTGCAAGAGCAGACAGTGCTCTTAACCTCTGAACCACCTCTCTAGCTCTGTTGTGAAGTCTAGGAGAGCAGCAGAGTTATGGAGGAGAGGGTTACCAGCCCAATGGCCAGCTGTGTCACTTGCTGCTATGAATCTGTACTGTAAAGATTTAGCTGGTGATGCCCAGTACAGAGAGAGTCACCTGTGAGATTGGAACTCTTATTTCAAGGACAAGGTACAGTAGAGTGGTCTTGTGGGAGACCTGTTGTCCCTGAAAGGGATTCTGCCCGATGGTCAGAAGGTAGGTCTGAGAAGGACTTAGGGCAACCCACCCTCTTCTGCACATCCACTCATATGCTAGGTTATCAGGATTAGAACAGCTAGCCGGAGTTTAAAATCTGGTAACAGTGTTTATGATACAATGGAGATACAAAGACTTTATTAACCAAAGACTCTGGTTAAGAAACAAAACCTGGCATTACTATTTGGGCATATATAAAGACTAGACACTCGGCTGCCCTTGGGGAGGAGGAGAAGACAGATGATTCAATACTTCTGAACAGATAAAAATAGTAATGATCAGTAGGCACAAAGCAGCAAGAGAGAATGAAAGATTATCATAGCTTAGTGCAGATTAGGGTTAACTAGCCAAATGCTGGTGGTGCATGCCAGGCATTTATAAAGACAAACAAAAGCTGTGACTGAGCTCTGATTGTGTGAAAGACTCAGCGTCACCGGCCTCAATCTTCTCTGGGGCTCTGGAAAGGAGGAGCCCTTTCCCTGTCCAGAAAGGTGTGGCTTTTCAGTGACTTGTACCTCATGCAGGAGGTATGCGGCACTGGGCATGGCAGCCTTCTGTCCTCCAGGGTTGCACAGCAAAGGGGCATAAGGTAAGACTTACCTTCTCATAGCACATCAGGGACGAGAAGTGTAGCACTGAGGATGGTAGGGTGGCTTCTCCTGAGGACTCAGGAGGAAGGAAGCCCACGCCAGGATCTTCCAGCCTCTGGAGGTGTTTCCCTACTCAATAGGGTTCTAGCTGGGGAATGTAACATCTTAGTCCACCCTAGGGTCACATACCTGTGCATCTCCCCTCTTGCTATAAGGACACCCACCACATGGGCTTCAGAACCCATCCTAACACAGGACCTTGGCTTAACCATGCCTGTGAGACCCTTTTCCAACAAAGAGCACACATGGAGGTTCACATCAGGACCTGAACATATGCTTTGTGGACATAACTTTACCACCAAGCAGAAAGAGCTGGATGACCCGGACACTACACTGGTTCCATGGGGTAAGTGCACCCCCTGCACCTTCCTGCAAGGTATTCTTGGGTGGGAGGTGGGGGGGGTTCAACTCAGTCCCATTGCTGCTCAGACTTTCCTGTGGTTGAGTAGTTCTGGGGCAAGCATTGTCTCCTGAGGGCTGGGCAGGGGTTTCCCACTATCCCTATTGGCCAGCAGCATCCCCTGTCCCTCCTTCTGCACAGTGTCCCTATGGGAGCAGACCTTAACATGCACCTTGATGGCTCCTCATAAGACACTACACTCTTCCCTACCATCCCTGACCTGTCTGAGTGTGTGACTGCATGTCATGTGTCCTTTATCTCTGACCTTTGAGTCTGTTTCTGGTACATGACTTGTCTCTTGCCATTTGGCAGAACTACTTCTTCAAGTCTGGCATTAGACATTTCACTAAAGTCTAAATACATAATGCATCTAACCTTGGATTTGGTAATTCTGTCACACTCAAAACAAGCTGTCAAAGCCGACTGGCATGACTTATCCTTAATAAATCCCTTGTCCTGTTAATTGCTCCTTATCCACTGAATAAGAACTGTGTGGATCCACAAATCATGAGAAGAATGGAGGATAATGGGGGAAATGCTTAAAGGATTGCCAGTTTCCCCCCGGGAAAAGGGGAGCTGGTGACACAATGGGCACAACCATGCCTGGCGCAGGAGCAGCTAGAACGGATGTGCTTTGGCTTTGAGTCGGTTTCTTTGAAGGAAATCAAGGGTACCAATTATTTTGGAAGAAGAATGAGTCCAGAATGCTGTTCTGGAGCTATGGCCATAGGACAAGTGTCCAGACATGGCTGGAACTGGCTTGCTGTGTGAATGGCCAAGGGAGGGTGCAGGGCAACGTCATACTCTTCAGAGGTACCCAGTACCCTTTACCAAATCTAAAGAGGTGCTCTCCACTGTGGCCTCTGATGCTCAGGGCCTTTAGCATCTGGCTGGCCTGGCTTGTCTTCTACCTTCAATATGTAAACTAGGCCTGTGACCCTGGACAAGAAACCTGTTTCCAGAGGCTGTTTCTGCTCTGTGGAGAAAAAAGATGAATGATTAGGATGGAGACCTTCACAAGCGCCTGGTCCTGCTGTCTCCCCATTGCATCCCCAAGACAGTCAGGGGACTTTAGCAAGGGATATGTCCAGGGGAATAAAACCACTTAGGGTTTTCTCAAGGGTCCACCCAGTGGAGTGAGTAATCCGTAGGGTATCATTATACCTAAAAAGGTCCTCGTATGACCCTGCATCACATGTGACCCTCAGTTCTTCAAGTATGCCCATGGCCTGATGGGAAAGAGTCCTTAGACCATGCCAAGGTACTCTTAGGCATATGTGTGTGCGTGTATATATCTGCATGCATGCATGTGCATGCATGAGCATTTGTGAATGTGTAAGTGCATGTGTGAGTGTGTAATTGTGTTTGCGTGTATGCATGTGCACGAGTGTGTGTATGCAGTCATGTGTGGGCATATGTATGTTGCACAAATGTGGAGCTACAGGTGTTATCTTCCAGGATAGCAGAGCTATTTGGTTTCCAGAGGAGAGAGGGGAATCAGCAGGAAGACAGGGTGACATCATACTAGGGGTAAGGCTGTGTTATACTTGGTGCAGGACCATGCTGAGATGCAGAGTGTGAAGTCACCTGAAGAGAAGCAGGGTTATGTGTAGTATTACCTGTAAAGACTGAAGATGTTACCAGCTCCACGGTGAACCCAACTGCACCTCTTAGCTTCAGATAGTATGTAAGTGAACAGAGCTGCTTAAGTGGACTGGAACTGTATCTCAGTGTAGAGCTCTTGCCTTTGGTTTAAACACCAGTACCACAAAAAGGAACTTTTAGATGCTGAAATGTGAGCTTTGCATCCTCCCCCACTGTAAAAGCACCTCTTCCATAGCACTACGTGACCTTTCCCACTCTCCATAAATACGAAAAACTGCTCTTGTCAGGCAGTATCAGGCAGATAGATCTCTGAGTTTGAGGCCAGCCTGATCTACAGAGTGAGTTTCAGGACAACCAGGGCTTCACAGAGAAACTTGGTTTCAAAACAACAACAACAACAAAAACAAGCAAAACAGCTGCTCTTAGCTCAAGAGTCCCCAGTGTCCAGAGCCTTTTAGCAGAAATGGCCACCTTCAAGGCTATGTCCTCTACATATGACTTCAGGCCCCAGCCATGGTTCTTGGGACAGGGTCCCCTTCATTTTGCTCACTGATATGACTACCGTGCTTGGGACATAGTGACTAGATGGGCCCTCCAGGACTATTTCAATGGACTCTCTATCCAGATTATATTTTCCCCATCATTCTTCGGTCCCTGGCATAGTGAGAAGTTTGATCAATAGAAATGTGTTGCTGGTCTTCATCTCCGTCATCCCTAGCTCAGAGCTTCTGATGGAGATGTATCCAGTGCACTTGGCCTTTGCAATCATGGTCCCTCACATGATCAGGAATTCTACTGCCTGGAGTAAGTTAGCTGGAGTATGAGTTGGCAGGGAGATTGTACTGTCCCAGTGCAGTACTAAGAAGGTTGGTCTCTATTGCTGTGATAAAGCACCATGAACAAAATCAATGTAAACAGAAAAGGTTTACTTCAGCTTACAGTTCCACATCCCCTTTCATCATTGAATGAAGTCTGGACAGGAACTCAAGGCAGGAACTGAAACAGAAACCCATGGAGGAATGCTGCTTATTGGCTTGCTCTTCCTGGCTTGCTCAGTTTATTTTCTTATACTCCCCCCCACCTCCAACAGGACCACCTGCCCAAGAGTATAACAACTCAGAGTGGGCTGGACCCTTCCACAACAATTATTCAGCAATAAATTTCCCCCACAGAAATGCCTACCGGCCAATCTCAGGAAGCATTTTCTCAATTAATAATCCCTCTTTCCATATATGTTTAGGTTTTTGTCGATGTTTTCTCTTGGAGTTACTAACCTTAAGTAGTGCAGAAAACTTATATGGATAGAGACATTTGAATAGGTTTCACATCTATTTCCTAAAATAAATCACTAAGGTGAAACTTCTGTTTTGCTGGGACAATTAATACTGTGGGCTGAAGAATCAGCTGTGATTAAGATAACAACATTCAAATAAACGTGGTAATGAATTGTGAAAGACAAAGAAAGTGACTACTGGCCACTTCCCTGTCTCAGATGCTGAGACAGATCTTCAGGGAGGAAGGCAACATCTAACTCTCTCTGTCTGTCTCTGTCTCTCCATCCCTACCCCCCTTCTCACACCTTCTCAGCTTGATTAAAGGAGACAGCATAGGTGGAGGAATAGGAAGTCACAGTTAGTGACCTGTTGGTGGCTATCCCTCTCCAGAGTGGGATACGCCATCGCCATCGGGAAGGATCTGCTCACTGTTTGAGTTTATGTTTGCATTCCTGACATCTGTTAGCCAAGTTCCCTTTTGCGACTGTGCCTAGAAAGACAGCATTCAAGACAGCACACGGGGAAATACATATAAGACTGAGGCCCCCAGTTCCTGGTATCTATAGCTAGCAATATGCCAGAAGAAAAGAAGCCACCAGGAGAGCATACCACATGCACAATAACACTCAGAGCACTATTATTGGTAAGCGTTAAATGTTATCACCACCATTAAAATCTCCAAATCAAGGTACTGGGTAATGAACCCTGAATTTTGGGGGAGGGGACTCAAAGGGTTTTTGTTTTGTTTTGTTTTTGTGTATGTATCAGTCTGTCTGTCTGTCTATATCTCAGCACACATTCATCAGAGCACACATAAGGAAGTCAAAGATCTCTGTTTTCTCTTTCCACACTGTGGGTCTGGAGGATTGAACTCAGGTCCTTTGGCTTGGTAGCAAGCACTTTCATCCACTGAGCCGTATCACCAGCCCATGAGTTTAACCTCACACAGTGCTCCGCTAACACACTTTTAGACTGTGGAATGGCACAACTGTCTGGCTCATTGCTTCCCTGTGGGGTGCAGAGTGGAACCTTGGAATTACAGCCTTGGAAGGAACAGGTTGTTTTCTCAGGATGCTGATGTTTTGAGTGAATTTTTCCCTTCATGTCTGGATCCCATTGCTGTTTTATTGAATTCTTGGTGGTGAAGACATTGATTATGTGCCATGCACCTGCTAATGGCTCCAGAAGGGGCAAACACCAGTGTCAGAAGCTATTTAGTGAGGACAGGATGGATTTACCAATACAGCTGCCTTTTGTTGGGGACACATAGATTGGGTTTGCCCCTGTCGTGTTGTGTGCTTGTTTACTTTTGAGATGAGTTCTCATTATGTAGCTTTGGCTAGCCAGGAAATCACTAGGTACACCAGGCTGGCCTTGAATTAATAGAGGTTTGCTTTCCTCTGTCTCCCTAATGCTGAGATCTAAGATGTGTGCCTTGTATTTCATACTCATCCTATCCAAACCTGAGGAGATGCTTCCTAGTGCAGAGAACTAAGTGAATTCAAATAATCCACCCATCAGATCCCAAATGGCTCACCTACCCTTTCCTATTTGGAATTGAACCTGTCTCGTCATGGCCTGGTATTTCTGAAACAAACTTGTGAGTTGGGAAGAAGCATAGCAACCTAACGTTAAACATTAAACCCATGTCTCACTGCAGTCTGGAAGGACCGAGTCTGCTGAGAAGTCTTTCCCAAAGACAGCAGGGAGGCACATTCAGGAGGACACCTCAGCCCGCACATGTCCCTGAGTAGTCCCCGAAGAAACCCAAATGCTTGTAGGAGGAAAGAATGACATTAGGGACGGTCAACAGTGCTGGGAGTGCTCAGTTCTCTAACAGCACAGAGGATCTCACACCACAGTTCAGGGAAATGCCAAGACCCCTCCCTACTTCTGCTTCCGGTCTCATTAGTAAATATCTCAGTCTGCTTGTGCTTGCCTTCCTGAGGGAGGAACTCATACTCTGTCTCATCCAGGCAAGTACTCTTTCACTAGCTACACCCAAGTTCTACAAAATTGATTATTATTGTATATAAATGTCCACACTCAAGCATGATGTGTGTGTGAACAGGACACACATGTGACATAGTATACATGTAGAAATCAAAGGACAACTTTCAGGAGCCACTTCTCTCTCTTTACCATGAGATTAACATCCAATTCAGGCTTGGGGTTTGCATTGCAAATGCTTTGACCTCTAAGCCATCTGGTCACCCAAAGCTCTTTGTTCTTGTAGAACAGTGAGGTGGCCAAGATTATGAAAGAGTAGGATTTCTGGCACTCTGTAGGGGCTGCTCTGGATGAAATGAGTCTCAAAACTAAGGCATCTTTGTGTATGTGTTGTCCAAAGGACAAGGCTTAGGTTCAGGACCTCTTGATCCTAGTGCTAAATGGCTCTCCTTCCAGGCTCTGCTGGCCTGCTCTTTCCAGATACTGCACACACACACACACACACACACACACACACACACACACACACACACACACAGACACACACACCCTTAATGATATTTTTAAGGCACCACAAGCAATAGCCTCTCCCACCCTCCGGCTCTGACTTGGCCAAGCTTTGACAAAGTGATGCAGCTAAGATCCTAAAGGAAAGTTGCTGGTACTGGTCCTAGAACACTGATTGGGGAACAAGTGATGCCACCCATCCCAGAATCTCTTGTGCCAAGAGACGCTGGAGAGGGAGAAGTGAGAGCTTTGGGGTACAGGGGGTGCCTATGTGCTGACTAGAGCTCACCCACAGCTGTGCTTTCAACATGTCAAAAATGACTGTCCTCCCTCTCACTTTTCTGTGATGAGTACAGAGGTACCCCATCTCCTGAAATTTGTGTCATTAAAGTGTGTAAATTCTAAGGCAGTCTTCCCCTTCAGAAGAGAATACACACCCTGCTTTTGTCAGTGTGGCTTGCCTAGTCAAACACAAAATGGTGTTACAATGGCCCTGTTGACCCACGAGGATGCTGGGAGGCCAAATGTCACTGGCAGCCTTTCCCACAGTCTGGTAAGAATAGTCTGACTAGACTCTTGTATTTAGGCCAGTTCCAACAAGGCTCCTTCTCCACCAGGCTACACTGATGATCACAGGAGGCAGAGCTTCATTGGGCTTCCTTAGGACTTGGCCTGGACAGCCTGTCTCTGCATTTGGGATCTCTGCAGAGCACTGTAACCTAAGCCTTAGGGATGCTCTGGATGTTGGGCCTGCACTATAGCCAGCAAAGTGGAAGCTGAGCCTTCAGGATCCATGTGTGTTAGCTAGGTCCCCATAACAAAGTCCTACTGATGATACACTATTCAGTTTTCCTGAGGCCGAAGTCAGAGTTGACAGGGTCCGGGGGCCTAGAACCTCTGTAGTTTTTCTGGCCTATGGATGCTCTCTTCCCTCTATGTCATCCTTCTGTGTATCTGTGTCTGAATTGCCTCCTCCTTTGTATTGTATTTTTTGGGACAGAGTCTCACTGTGTAGCCTTGGGTGGCCTGAACTCACTACATAGGCCATGCTGGTTTCCAGCTTCTGCCAACTGAATGCCGGAGACGAGAGGTGTGTGCCACTGCACCTGACTCTAATGTCCTCTTCTTGTAAGGAAACATACATGCACAGTGAACAAAGGGCCACCCCCAAATATCACTTAACCTTGGTTCCCTCTTCCAAAAGACTATTTATAGATGTGTCATTTATAGAAGGGCCTGGAGGCAAGAGTTGGGGAGAACACCATTCAACCTCCACCCCTGCCCCACCCTGCCCTCTAATACGGACATGACAAGAAACAGATGCTGCTGGAGCTGGTTGAGAAACAGAACACGAGGACACTGGGCTGTGTCCAGAAAGCAAGGCGCCATAGCAGTTTAGGAGTGCTGTCAGACGAGAGGGAACTGCTGCCAGGTCGTCCTCCTGCTTGAGACTCTCCTGAGGTATACATGGCTGGTCACACTGTGCGCTGAACAGGACACACTGTGCGCTGAACAGGAGAGCTTCCCAACAGCCACGGCTCTGCTTTAGGTCACAGCTGTTTCAATCAGCTCACAGAGAACCCTACCAGTGCCGTGAGGTCTGCTGCGGGTATGAACTTTACTTTCCTTATATGTTTTACTCCTTTGATCCTTTTGGATTTTTAAAAAAGAAATAAAATGCAAGTGTTATTCTCTGTATGGAAGAATATTTTTAAAGAAAGACGTCACAGGGAGGCGCGGTAGATGACAACTGTAATGGAAGCACTTGGGGCGCTGAGGCAGCCAGGATATAAAGACAGATTTTAAAAGATATAGATAGATAGATGGCAGATAAAATAAAGATGATAGATAGATAGATGATAGATAGATAGATGAACTGAAAGAAGAGCGTTCTGTCTGTGACCTCCAGGGATCAAGACACATGCCTTTGGAAAGACTACGCTGTAGGAAGGTCTCACTTCAGCCCAGTCTGAGCGCTTTTCTCCCTCTGCTTGTAGTTATGAAGACAGCCTGCCAAGACGCAGGGTCTGTGGGTGGCCCAGGGAGTTGCTTAGCCTCTGCTCACCAAGACTCCTATCATGAGCAGGGGATCAAGGCTCAAGCCAGTGAGCTGAGATCAGAAACTCTGCTGTCCCTGGATTCTTTGAACAGGGAAGTGAATGGTCCAGGAATACACCAGAGAGGGGTAGAAAGCTGTGCCAACTCTCCAGAGTGTCCTCAGGCTCAGCTGGGGAGGGGTGGAGGGTGGGAGACAGCCACTCACAGAACACAAGTTCGTTCTTAGACTATAAAAGAAACCCATGAACTGGGGGACTGAGACCGGGATGGGGGTGTGGAGGCCAGATGATCAAGAACTCTCATGAGAGACTCTAGCAGTCTCATGAGGAATGGGAACCCAGTAGGCATCCTGACTAGAGTTGTCACTAACCCCACTGAGAAGCCAGCCACACAGTGCCTTCAGGTTTACTGTCAACTAAGAGGCCAGTTGGTGCTCTCTGCATAATTTGCCTCTGTGTGTGTGTGTGTGTGTGTGTGTGTGTGTGTGTGTGCGCATGCTCGCGCAAGTGTCTATGTGTGAGAGAGTGTGTTTGTTTGTGTGCATGTGTTGGTTGTGTCTTAGCAGCTGTATATAAGTGTGTAGCATGTCTCTGTGTGTGTGTGTGTGTGTGTGTGTGTGTGTGTGTGTGTGTGTGTGTGTGTGTGAAAACATGTCTGTGGATATGGGAATATGTGTGCTCTTTCCCTTTGTGGAAATGATACACTTTAACTCATTACTAAGGTCCCTGACCACCTTCCTCTTAGACTTAACAGGTTTCACCAGGCAATCTCACCACATGGCATGGAAAAGACAAAGTAGCTGTGTGGCTACCCACTCCCTCCCTACACTGGACCACGCTTGGCCCGGCTGGCTCAGCAGACAGCTTAGAGATCTGCAGGACAGTACACTGAAAAGCAAGGCTGTGTTGGAAGGAATCTGTAAACTGTTGGCAGTCTCACTAGACATGGCCACACTACCACCATCTACTGGGACCATAGTCTAGTTAAAACATCTTATTTCAGTATTATTGTAGAATCACGAAGAGTCTTGAGGAAAATCTACATTTGGTGCTGGAGGGATGGCTTGACAGTCAACAGCACTGGACACTCTGTCACAGGGTTGGGTTCATTTTTCAGGACCCACATGGCAGTTCATAATTGTGCCCTCTGTGGGCACACATGTGGTACACGGACATGCACACATCCACACATATAAAAATAAAACAATAATTTTTAAAAGTTTGTATTTGAAGAAATGCATTTGTCTTCAGCATAGATGAGGCCCAGTAATTACTTGGGGAATGAATAAGCAAATTCTTTTTATTTTTATTTAAATGTTGACCTTTTGAGTACTGCAGCTTAGGCTACTCAGAAACTTACTATGTAGCTCAGGCTGGTCTCTAGCTTTGCTCTAGCTTTGCTCAGTCTTACATAAACAGTTTTGTCTTCCACTGGTCTGCAACTGGGAACTCTGGCTTTCTCCTAGCAGGGATCATCACTGCTAGGTACAGGACAAAGCTAAGCACCTGGTGGCCGTGTACCTGGCTTCTAGGACCTCACACAACTTGGAAAGTGGCCCTGTTTTCCAATGATAGCTGTGCATATCATTTTTCCATATGTTCAAAACTTAATAGGTTTGAAAAGTAGCAGAGTATTTTTATGAGAAACCTAATAGCAGTGCCAATTTGATACGTAATAATGAGGAAAAGATACACACTTTGGCAAATTTAGAAGTCAAGTTCAATTAGATGACTGCCTCCATGCAGAGATCATCAATGCTCTTCCACAGTATGATTTTTAAAATTCTCTTTTGTCACTGTTAAGCTGAAGATAACATCAATAATAATAATAATAAGAGGAGGAGGAGGAAGAGGAAGAAGAAGAGGAGGAGGAGGAGGAGGAGGAGGCGGCGGCGGCGGCAGCAGCAGCAGCAGCAGCAGCAGCAGCAGCAGCAGTAGTAGTAGTAGTAGTAGTAGTAGTCGTCGTCGTCGTCGTCGTCTGGGTGGGAAATTCCCTAGATCAGAGTGTTCTCATTTTGCTACTATCTTTCAACTCCCTAAGAACACATGTTACTGGTAGGTACCCTCATACTCCAATGATGAGGACAGAAAACACTTGCAAAAATGGCCTTTCAAATCAGAAGGGCTTGTTTCCGTCATTCAGATTGTAAGAAATAGATTTTTTTAAAGGCAAGGATACTGTAGTGACTGCTGGGCTTGTGTAGCCCACAGACCTACCTGTACAAACAGGAAGTTTGTGGAATCTTGAAACATCAGTAATGAGAATTTTGTGATGCTCCAGCTGCTTTTTAAATATAGTACCAGAAAAGGGCTCTTATTGGTTTGTTCCAGAAGTGACTAAGTTTTTTCCCTGCTGTGTACAATACTGGAAATCCATCAGCTTTTATTATTTCTCATCAAAATGAATTCCTTTAGAATAGTAATCATATTGTCTTATAAAACCAAACAGTTGATGTAATTTGCATATTAAATGAAGGAGTGTTATACAACAAACTCATAGCAGTCAATTAACACAAAGGCTAATTATATGATTCATCAGCCTACAAGAATTTCTGGATCCAAGCCTAAGTGAGGTAAGATGCAGTAACTTTCGAATCTAAATTTTGACTTTTAACCAATATCAGTGATGATTCCATTCTTTTCAGATGAAAAGTTACCTGTTAGACTGCATCTAGAGTTTGCTGTAAAACACTAATAATTGCTACTTTAACCAACCCTCAAGAAAGGAAAATCTTTGCAACAATATGAAATTACCAACCACTAAGCAGGTTAAATGTCACCTTCATGTCTGAAGGAAAACTACAAAACAAGCATGAAGATGAATGAAGTTTATTGGCCAGATGAATGAAGTCAGGCTGTGATGGCAAAGAGGGACCCATCACAACCCACAACCAGTATCTGCATGTCCATTGTGCTATGATATAATTGTATTCCTGCCTGGTCATGATAGCTATCAAGCAAGAAATTTGCTACAAGATTAACAGAGACACAGTAATGAAAAAACATGGAGCATGCTGTAATTGGCTGTTATTAAAGTGTAGTCATAGTGGTTTGTAACAAAACCTAGCTGCAAATTCATGGAGACATCCAAACCAGAATTTTCAGATAACTTTCCTTCAAAGTTGTGGTCTGGGTGCCTCCCAGCCCATCCCCTTGCTTACTTCCCAAGCCAGTGGTCAGGAGAAGTCTAAGGAGGCAGGAATGGATACCACATATGCCACATGTGATTTAGAGGTGCAGGAGGGCTTCAAAACTGGGAGACCTTGGGTTTACTTTGATTGTGGGTCCCCAAGATAGTGAGGAAAAGATCCCAGATCACTTGTACATTTCTAACATGCTATAGGAGTCCGGGTAAAACAGGAAGAAAACTGTTCCAGTAGCATGAACGGCTCTCTCCCTACACAGCAGTGGTGACAAAGGCCTGTTCCATTCATATTTTAATGAGGCCAGTATCTCTGAGACAGTCCTTGCCGGGGAGGCGAGGTTCCTGGAAGATCACAAAGGGAGTCGCTTTATTGACAAGTCCCATTCAAAACCTTCACTGTGTACAAAGAAAGACTTGGTTCTTATTCCACTTGTCTCACTACTTACTGCACTCTTAGAATCCAAACAATGGAGGGGGGGTCAATTATTCTATGAACAGTCTTTAAATATACCAAAGTTGGTTCAGTTGAGCACAATCATATTAATGTAATGTTAATACATGTATAAAGAGCTGAGATGAGAAACATCTTTTAAAAATATTTTCCAAATACACTGTGCTTGGGGATTTTAAGATCAAAATATGGAGACTCTTCAGTAAGATGACCTCAGCGCCCGTTAGATTGGGAGGGCTCCCTTTCCTTTTCTGGAGATGCTTATCTAGCATCTTGTAAGCCTTCACCAGCAACTGCTCCTGATTTTAAAGACTCCTGCAAAAGGCTAGCTAGCTAACACCATTCAAAAGCTGTCAATCTTCAGATTAAAAAAAAAAAAGCAAAAACAAAACCTGCAGAAATTCACACACAGGCACATGCACGATCACACACATATTTGTGCTAAAACAGAGCACACTGCCTCCCTGTCCAAAGGTGTAAGGTTATACTTTAAGACAACTCACTGTTAAGCCCACTGATGGTTTTAAAGTGAAGGACTGTTTTCAAAAAGTACAACCCAGGAGATTTTTCTTTTTATTAAGTAAAAGCTTTCAAAAGTAATCTGTAGAAACCTTTCATGATTTTGCCTCAAACTTAGAAGACTCAAACAGTCTTCTACACACAGCTTGGAGTATTAGGTCAACTTGAAAAGGGAGAGAAAAACAGAACAGTTTCTAGGGAGGTGAAGAACCGCTTCAGCTTTGTGTTGTGAGGACCTGATAAACCGAGTAGTCTTTCCAGGGTCCTCTTCCCTATGCTTGGGTGCACTTCCACCCAAGGCCCTGTCCCACCCCCACACATAGACTGCTTTTTTTGATGGGAGGAAAGGAGAGAGTGAATTTCTTAGTTGTTATTAAGTTTTTTATGAAAGGCACTGTGACTTAAAACCCTGCTTTGTGGACAACTATAAACTGATTCTTACATGTAACAGTTTAGGAAAGATGCTCAACACAGGGCTATCCCTGAAAATGCGGGCCCTCGTTGTATTAAAGGCCTGCTTTGAATATTAGCGTAAGGATTCGCCTTTGCGATCTCTTGCTTTTCCAAGTGATCCATCCGAATTTACGGAGTGTCCATCAGCTCTCCGATTTTCAGTTGTGTCAGTAAACCTGTGAATTTCTTCTTTGCAACTTATAAAGCTTGAAAAGCACAAATAAAAATGCCTTGTGTATTTGAAAGTGCCACTGTAGAATCCTGGTTTGTATTTTTTTTTTAACTGTAGATATTTATTTTTAACTTAATGAATTTGGAAAAAAGAACTTGACACCTGCCGTGGAGTCTTCTCCTAGTTCGCAGACACATTTAACTAACTGCGGTTGGAAAGCCGGGGTCTTGAGAGTTCCAGGTGGCCACCTGGGCCGCAGAAGGTACGGAGCAGTGACCCAGCGTGTCCTCCCGCTCCGTTCCTGCGCTCCACGTAAAGTGCGCGCCTGGGGTCGGTTCTGAGTGGACGCTGGGGGCGGCGGCCGATCTGGGGGTGTTCCTCGCGGGCTCCGCCGTCCGTGCTTTCATATTAATTGCGGATCGGCTTTGCGGCCAGATGGCGGGGAAGCGCCCGGACCCTTTGTGCGCCCCGAGCGCGCCAGTGAATGTCGCACAGTCGTTGGCACCGGAAGGGTTCACACTGCGTGTGAAAGGGGACAAAGGGGGCTGGATATATCAACACTGCAGAAACCGAGTTCATTTGTCATGCAGCCCCTTTCAACGCAGTTGTCATGCAAACTTCCTTCTTTGATCAGCAGAGGGTGGAGAGAGAGAAAGCACGCAAAGCCTAGGGCCGGCTGGGCGCCCTTGGCGGCTCCACGCCCCTTCCGGAAGGAGCCGCGGGGACCTGGCCTCCTGCACCTTGACCCGTCTAGACGCCGCACGAGGTTTTGTCTCGGTTTCCAAGGGCGCGGGGTGCTCTTTGACCCGCGCCCGGGGCGGAGGTGGTGGCATGGAGCCCAGCGCACCCTGGCAGGTCCCGGAGGGAGAGGGGCGCCCGGGACGCGCGCCAGCTGTTCCCAGAGCAAGCCGGGGCCAATGAGGGGCGCTCCGGGGCCCGCTGCCCGTGACCACCTCGTTGTGGACCCCGCTTAGCTTCCTCGAGAAGTCCGGAAGGCGAGGGGGCAGTGCTACGCAGGATTCCCCACAGAACCGATGCGCTCTCGATGCCCCTTTCTCCTCCCATTTTCTGTGTTTCATCCTCTATTCAACAACTTTTAAAAATGGTATCTACAAGTACTACTTCTAGATTTTTCCCGTCTCTTAACTGTCCACTGTCAGGCACGTTATTTTCTGGCTAGAATTTAAGCTCGCTTTAAGCTGCATAAAGGACGATGCGGCTGCTTCCATTGAGAAGCCGTCCTTTCCACTTGTTCATTGGACCCGCGTGGGCGTGGGCAAGTGTCCTGGCTGGTTCTGTTCTTCTTGTAGGTTCCACTGGCTCAGTCCGAGGCGTTCCTCATCGACCTTTTGGATAAAGTGTGTGTGCGAATGAACGACTATCAGCTGGAGGACGACCCAGTGACCAAACAGAAGTATTTCAGGAGATATGCTCCGAGAAAGGGAGACAAAATATACAAAGAATATAAAAAGTTCTTCTTTTATTCCGATGCCTACAGACCTTTGAAATTCGCGGTAAGCCCCCATCTAAGAACCTGTTGGGGTCCCCTTTTCCTGACTGTAGCTACTCTTGAATTGTTGCTGAGCAGTGGACAGTCAGGCACATTCACAAGCCCTGGTGTCCTGTGCTGCCCCACTGCTTAAGTTTTCACTGAGCCCTTGGTTCCTTGGCTTGTGAGACATCTCAAGGGTTGTGGCGTCCTTCAGTGATCAGTGGGGAGGCTGAAGCGACTTTTATGGAAAGTGCCTTATGTCCCCTGTCCTGGGGACATGGACACCATTTGCACATTGCTTGTCTGTGTATTCTGCTGGTGTGGAGTGAGCTCAGCCTCTCTTGTTACCTAAGGAAGCAGGGGTTGTGTTTTCTAGTCTGAAATCCGAATGGAGGCCAAGAGTCGTTAGCAAATGTGTGTAGATGAATGTTGAAGCAGTGGTCCCCAAATCCTCTCTCCACTCCCACAGGCTTCTATGGGAGAGTGTTTCCTAGGGTTGAATCAAGTTTTGTATCTCAAGCTAGGCTACACCAAGGCTTTGGGTCGAGAGCTAAAGCTAGTTTTACAAAAAGTTGACCTCTGGGTGTGCCTCGCAAAAATACATTGCAATGTATTTCCCCTTAACGCTGTAGAATCATACAGTGATGGGCAGGCCTTGTTAAAAAATTTATTAAGTTCACACAGTGGCCAAAATGTCAGGCGTGCTTCAGCCCCAACATGGGGCTGTAGCTGACATTTGGAGATTTCATTTTAATTAAAAAGTGAGGGCAACGATTCAGGGCTAAAAGCCCAATGGAACCCGGATGCGGATGTGAATGTGTTTGTCTTTCACAGGTTTTAAATAAACACATTATAGTGGAATTTAAATATTTTAAATGCCATTTTAAAATCTTAGAGTCTTGCTTAATGAACTCAGAGATGGTTCACAAGCCTCCAGTGGTTGGCCGTCAGTAAGTAACCTCACAGTTCCAAAAACGGCCGCCTGGTAGTTCTTGAGAGACAATACTACACACAAAATTTAACACTTTCAGATCCCATAATAACTTTGTATCTGAAGTGTCAGGTTGTTTGTTTTTATTTTTTATTTGCTCTGGAAAGCAAACCCAAGATTTGGGCTAAGTTCCTTCCTAAAGAGTCTACAGAGAAACTTTCCTTAGCCAGCAAGGCAAGCACAGTGCTCTGGAGCTAAAGGGGTAGGTGCTGGGTTGTGAAGGTGGAGGAGCCTCAGTTGTTTCAAAATCTCAAACCACAAAGTGGATTACTATGTTCAATTGAAAGGACATTAAACATTTCTAGGAAGTGTGGTCTTTAAAATGCTGAGGCACAAGAAATAAAAGCTGTTACTCCCTGCTTTCTGCACTCCAGACTTTAGGAAGAGAAACAAACACAGCCAGCCATTTTCCTTCCTTCCTCCCTCCCTCCCTTCCTTTCCTCCTCCTCCTCCTCCTCCTCCTCCTCCTCCTCCTCCTCCTCCTCCTCCTCCTCCTCCTCCTCCTCCTCCTCCTCCTCCTCCTCCTCCTCCTCCTCCTCCGTCTTCTTTTAGATCTTGCAACAGTGTAATCATTTAGTTAAGTCTTAGGAAAACGATACGATTAGCATCCCTGGAAGAAGGTTACTCTTATGCAATGATGTATCAAACCAGGGGCAAAGGAAAATGGACCTCCTTGGTTACATGCTTTCCTGTGTTCAGCTACTAAAATGTCGTTAAGTCTGTGCTAATAAGGGGCCCTGCCCATGTGTCTCTGCTCACACGTGTTGCTATTGTGTTTCTGCAGTGCGAAGCCATTATTGAAAAGTATGAGGATGAAATATTCGAACTTATCGCCCAGGAGGCACACCATCTAGCTGATATGCTGTGCAGTGAAAAATCAGGTACTGTGTCTGATGTAACACTTGCTCCCAGCCTCACTTACTGGCTCTCACTCAGCCTTGCACAGCTCATCTGCACGGTAGCCTGGCTGTCTCACTGCCAGCCCAGTTCTATCACAGCCTTCTAGGGACCAGACCCCTGTGCCAGAAAGGAGAGCTACAGAAGCCTTCTCTGCTGCCTTTCCTTCTCTGTCTTTGTTTTGTTTTTGTTTTTGTTTTTTGTTTTTTTCCAAAGAATTTAGTCTTGACTTTACCATTGATTTTCAGAGCTGGGTGACCCCCAAAGTCATAGATGTTAGATTTTTGTATCCTGGCCCAGGAAAGAATGTACCTTTCATAGCTTAAGTATTTGTACTAACAACAAAAAGTGGGATTTTTATTTTGAAAGAAGAGTCATTAAGTTTGTTGCTTGTTTGGGTTGGGGGTCATTCGGATATTTTTTCCCAGGTTCTTTTCCCCTGACTCTCTTCATCTAAAAGGTTTTTCTGTCCCAACATGTTTAAATAATACTTGCTGTATATTTTTAGACACATGTATGCCCGCTTAGAAGCTAGGAAAATAACGAACAGGTTATCTACTATACGCCAAGCCCCTCCTCAGTGTTCTGTCTTCACACATGTTTATACAGAGATAAGCATGGGCTGAGTCTGTCGAGAAGCATTTCTCAGACATCCTTAGGAAAAAGAATGAGTTTATGTGAAGACGGTGGTTAACCTAGTATAGTGCTCTGTAAGCCATGTAGAAGCTTGAGATGGAATTCAGCAGAATACGTGCATGCCAATAACACGTCAAATATGGTACCCAAGTCCTTGAAGAAATATTATTGTGTGCTTGTAGCTGCATATTGATGTCATTTGAAGTTTCTAGATAAGAGGGCCTCAAATTTACTAACAAGATAGTCCAAGTTTTCTTACGCTGAGTAGACAATAATGTGGCCTTCTATTTAAAATCCCATTCCAGTGGGAGCTTATAGAAAAATTCAGGAAAATGATAGAGAAGATTGTCTAACAGCCTGAGGTATTTTACAGTTATTTATATAAATATAGATATTTATATAGGTATATAGTTATTTAATTACAGAGGTGTGACATAAGTTCATAGTCATACTTTCCAAAGAAAGGCTTTTTGAGGTATCTCAATCAGTTCGGCTAAGATAGGTGTATGGCAGATATTAATACATATACGGTGGGCAGGGTTTTAACTGTCTGCTAGTCTTCCTTGTAAACAACTGAACCAGCATAGTTACCTGTGACAGGCACCATAAATGATTACGTGAACACCCAAGCATTCCAGAAAGACCTGAGGGGGTGTTAGGCTCTGTCTCGGTGAGTCACTGCCTCTCAGTTAAGATTTTTGGGGAGGACTATTCCCAGGTTCAGTGATCTGACTCAGTTTTAGCACCCTTGCTCCAGTTTCTGTATAGGTGTTATTGGAAATAAAAATGGAGACTATAACTCTGGAGAATAAACCTGTGAGCTGCATAGAGTTGCTAATGTGAAAGCAGACACTAGATGACTCTGTGTTTGATTGCTTTTCAACTGTTCCGAGCAGCAGCTGGGCTATGCAGAGTCAAAGGCAGTGCTGTGGCCCAGCATGGTGGAGAGAGCTCTTTCAGACTGTACTCTTCACAGAGCATGTGAAGCTTACATGTGAAGCTTACATAGGTACAGAATCTTATATGTAAATCAAAAACTGTATTTAACAGAGACAAAGCTCCCTAGAAAGCTACCGTGAAAGCAAGGTAGAATACAGACTGACATAACTTATTGCTAGAAAAGAGTTAAAATAAAACCCACTAATAAAAATGTCTACCAGCCAAGTCTCTAGCTCTAGAAATGTCTATTCTCTAAATAATTTTTGTCTTCCTAATACCAATAGGTGAGTGTTTTCCCTATTCTCAAGATAGCATCTTGTATGTAACGTAATTGGTTAATGGACAATTACTTGTGCCTGCTCTCCAACACACACACACACACATACACACACGCACACGCACACGCACACACACACACACACAGAAAAAGAGAGAGAGAGAGAGAGAGCACTAACTTCAGCCACAGGGGCTCAGTTAACACCAAGTTAACAAATAAATTCTAATGACTGGAAGAGGGGCCAAGGCTGCTACTCCTGTTGCTACACATGGAATAGTTTCAGACACCCATGGCATGAAATGTGACTCTTTCATGTCACAAAAAATTCTTGAAGCCTTGATATGTCATCTACAATACAGTACGGTGGCCTTTCTACCAGAGCAAGGTACCAAGATTCACTGTCTTATGTTTCATTATAGCTTTGCTGCTGCCTTAGCTCAGCAAAGTAAACTATGTCTCAAGGCTATGTCTTGTATATACATGTGTATGTGGTGGTGGGATACGTGAGGGTAAGTTGCCATCCCGAGAACTGGAAGATTGTTTGTCCATTAGACACAGGGAGATCAATAATTACTTAGAAAATGGATGTGTTTATAACTAGAGATTTTTCTGGACACTTACTTTCTATATCTAACAAACACACTGCACATATGAGTTTTTCTTTGTCCCACTTTGTCTAGATTGTCTCCCTTGCTTTGTCGCAGAGCAGATGAAGCCAGTCTGGCTCTTCAACACATCAAGGCTCAGCCATTCACCCTCATGCGCTGAAGTGCGTAGCAGGGAGAATCTCATAACCACTGTAGAGAAGCTCTCACTGAGGGAGGGTGCTGCATGGATCCGTGGTGCCACTGTGGTGCCATGCACTAGGCAGAAGGACCCTGGGCTCACTCTTCTCATGTGTATGGCAGGGGAGTCAGGTTCACTCATCTTTTTGTCTTTTCATAGACAAAAGAAAAAGGGGTGGGAGAAGTGACTTCATGAGGTCTCCCCAGTGGCATCTTCTGGGCCAACCCCTGCATCTCCAGAGAGTCACTTTGATATCTTAAATCGATGACTAAAACAATGATATAATATAGATTATGACTCAAAAATATGACTGTGTCCATAAAGGTGGAGGGCATGAGGCTGTGGACTGTGAGTGGCTCCACTGTATCCTAGAGATGTAAGGGTCTACTTGGAAACATAAATAAATATATTCTATATTGATCACTCTGTGCTAATATCTAATCACAACCTTTAGAAACATATTAAGGGAACTCGTGGTGTAAGGTGGCAAGTATCTAGAAATGGCTAGCTGACATTTAAGTGAGCGAGAATCTTCAGTTTTGTCTGACTTCTCAACCCAAGAGAGGAGACTTAAAAAGACTATGGAGCTAAAGTAACCCACAACCTTTCTTAAATAGAACTGCTCCCCTTGCTTTCAAAAGGAAAGTAATGTGGAGCAAAGTAGCTGGTGCCTCCTGCGTTCCACACCAGCATCCGCACCCATTCTGACGTGAAGTGGCCCGCACACATCTTCCTTAAATGTTCCCAACCCCATGGAGCCCTCAGATGAGCAAGCATTTGCTCAAACAAGGTTGGAAGATGGGGTGAGAACAGCAGGGTTGGCCCATGAATCATTCTGGAAGCTGGGCTTGTGATCCAGGCAGGTGTTGGAAATGTGTTCCTTTCTAGTTTTCCACATATTTACATTTTTACTGAGAAAATCTTTAAAATATGCTGCCATGGAGAGAAAACGGCTCAGCGGCCTGGGATTTACTGGTTAGTGACACCGTTACTCTTTTTCAGATCTGTGTGGCACTCCTACAAACAGTCCTGAACCCGAGGTGTGAGAGGAGTGGAGTCAGCCTGACAGGTCACTGTGCACCTCCACATCGTGTGACTGCCGTGATAAGGAAGTTCATCTCCTGTCTGCTGTACTTGTCTCATGCGTGATATTGGTTTGAAAATCTCTTGCTTGGCATCGTGACAAACCCCAAGTCTTGTCTTAGGTGAAGAGAAGTTTATAAAACAGAATACCCCTTTGCATATTTGTATGGAAGCTGGGTTAGCAATAGAGCATTAAATCTAGCCATGGGAAGAGGGTGAAGTTATTTCTTGAAGTCAGTAGGGAATTAAGGGTGGGTCCAAGCAAATGCGCCTGACATGTCCATATACAGTTTGCAGTTTCAGAAGAACTCAGTTTGATTTCTCAAATTCTTGATCAGCCACAATTCAAGGCATTCAGTTGCAACTAATGCCATGGATTTGCTATTCTGGAAGGTTCTGTGTGGTGCTTTTAAAGCCACCCCTCTCAACTAGGAATGGGACTTACACATCTGGAAACTCTTATATTTTAGAACTTTATTCCTAAGATTAAATAGGACAAATAAAAGAGTGAATACTTCTCACAGTGGTTTCCTGGCCATGCCCTGAGTTCAGATGATTCTGAAGGGTGTCTCATAGTGGGTTTCAAAAGATGCGACACTCAGCACATTTTTGTCTTGCTTCAGTCTCTCTTGGTTGGTTTTTCCCTCATTGATCATAGTGTGTAGTTTTTCCTACTGGCTGACTTGTCTCTCTTCTATGGGACTTTTATTTATGTATTTATTGTTGGATGTGGAGGGAAATTCACCTTTACCACACTTACTGTAACAAAATGTAATAACAGTTTCTCCTGGGTGTTCTCATTGTCTCTGCTAAATTTGTATTCAGTGGAATTGAACTTTAATTATTCAGCATGTGTGGGTACAGGTTACACCTGTTTAATTAAAGAAATTGTCACCATTGTCATTGAAATTTGCATGAGTAATAGGCAAACATTTTACCAGAAGAGCTAAAATGGTTGTTTATAAAACCATCCAGAAATGACACTATTTAGATTATTCATTGGACACCTTGGCCAGAATAATTCTTATATTTGCTAGATTTTACCAAAATAAGAAAGATTTCTATTTTTTCCTTCCTCTTAGTCTTAAGTCTTAATGCCACTTGTTTTCTGGAAATCTGAGAAAACGTGTGCTTTAGCAATGTGTCTGTGGTCAGTTGTAGGCCCTCTGCGACCCTGAGATTCTGTGCTCCAAACGAACAAGGAAGAGGAGATACACGGTCAGGTGATGCTACCTCCCAGCAGGGAAGAAACAAAAAAGGGAGGGGGAGACGGGTCCCTGCACCTTATTTTTGTGATCCATAAGATTAACTCAGCATTTGAGGTAGGAAGTCTTTTTAGCATTGCCTTACTTGGGCTTTGTTAGGAAATGCACACTAGGGTCCCATTTCTTAAGATTTGTCCTTCTGGGAACAAAGCTGAGAAGGCCAACTGTAAGGTAGTTACTGATCTCAGACTGCTTTTCGCCTGCCGGGACCTCTGGGGCAGACAGATCCGCAGACACTCTGCTTTCCAAACCGTTCTGGATTTCTCACCAAACAGGGTCTTAAATCTGACCAGTGTTTTGGGTATCTCATGACTCATACTTTTTTGTAATTCTTTTTCATATCAAGTTTGCTGAGCTCATGTAAATGAAGGTAGCTACTGAGTTGCTGATTAAATCTTGGTTCGATTGAGAATTACCCAGAGCCACGGTCTCTCTGCCTGCCTCCTGTGGGATGCCTGCTTTTCTGGGAAGTAGCTATAGGAGAGAGGAAGCTGTGTGGGCCACCATTCCCCTGACTTTAAAATGACACCAAATAAAAAGTAAGATGAAAAGTCAGAGAGAACCACTCACCACTAAAAGCAAGCAAATGAAAGAGATGCCTAGGCCGCAAGCTGACATTTTCTTAAAATTAACAAAAATCAACCCAGATCTGAGTCAAAAAATTAATAATAACAACAATAACAACAGCATTAAGTTTCCTGGGAAGACAGGGTGAGTAATAAAAGTCAGGAAGAGGAAAAATGTGTTAGAGGCTGCAGGGAAACCATTCTTGAGCCTGTAATCGCACAATCCACACACCAAACTGGCCAAAGCAGGATGCTTACCTTGTTCTGCAAGTTGCTGTTTGCTTAGAACTGCTGAACCCACTTAACTGGAGAGCACAGAGTAGAACGGAGCCCAAGTCCCTACAGGAAACATCCACCCTTCCCGAGGCAAGTCCTAAGACAGCCAGAGCAGGGGCTCTGACACACGCTTCTTGGCTCCCGCAGTCTTTATTCTTACACATATTTCCATGTAACGATAACAAAAGTTTAACTGTGTATCACTCTTAAAATTCAGATTACGGTAGGATAGTGGGGGAAGTTAATCTTATACGTGTTTGTCAGTCTGCTCTTAAACTTGATACAAAGTTGTGAGCTGATCTTAGAAATGTTAAAGGCCAATCAGTAGAATGTGGCACCATTTGGTGCCTACATACAGTGAAGAACATTAAATTATTGCAATAAAACTATACTTGTAAGAGACCAGTGTGGTTTCTTTATGACTTCCTGACTGCAATATAATTCTCCTTATAAGTTTATTTGCTTCTAGACCAAGGGAAAAGGTGAATAGAAAAGATCAAATGCAATAAATAAAGCCAAAATATGGCCTGAGAATCACCTAGGAAAAGGTGCAGTAAATGGCATGGTGTCGCTGGAGTACTTGCTGCCTTGCCCCAGACATGTGTGAGGCGGGGCTTATGTCATGCTTTGTCATGGTCTGTCCTGCAGGTCTTTATATAATGTTGGTTAATCTACTTCCTGTTGCTTCTTCATCTCCGGCAGAAGGTTTGCCTTTGAAGGCAGTGTGTGGAGACAGTCTCACTCCTCTTCTTAATTCTCTGAGAAAGTCCAGAAGCGAGTGGAAGGCTGGGTGGTGGATAGATGCTTGGTAGATAGGTAAGTTGATGGTGGATGGGTGAGTGGATGGATGGATGGGTAGATAAATACATAAGTAGAAAAAACTTACATATAAAGGTTAAAACAGAGGGAAATTAATGAAATTGGGAGATGGGAAACATTTGGAGCGTTGATGATCTAGAAAGATCCTGGAGAAATGGTATCTGGAAATGTAAGTCCTTCCAGAAAACACACCTATACTTCTCATCTTGAAGAACTGTCTTCAAGGTCACTTCAGAAAGAGAAAAATACTTTAAATTACAACAGATATGATCCCGTCTCAACAGTAACATATCGGCAAAATATTTTCAAATATTAACTTGCTGAAAAACAAAAGTTCTGTGGAAGGTAGAATCTTATACTGTGCCAGGATCATGGAAGACAGATCTAAAACATCCTATCAGATCTTTTGTGTCCCCTAAACACAGCACAGAACAGAAGCCTAACCAGAATGACCCAGTGGATGGTCTTGCTCCCTCCGACCGCTGAGTGGGAATGAATGGAACCTGGGTGGTTGCACATTCCTTCCCAAAGAGCTGCTGGGTGAGCCGGAGTGAAGGGGATGCTCATCTCTCCAAGTCGGGGAATGAATGTCCAATGTCAGCCAATTGAGCATGGCTGCGACTCAGAGTCTACAAGTTAAGTGCTTGTTGCTAACTTTAAACGTCATGACAGCAAGGCTGGCACTTTAAGCAGCACAACGGACTCCTGGCATTTTCTGTGATGGTTTGCCTTAGCAGCTTTCAGAGTGAGTGGGAATTTCTCCACAGCGCATTGTCTGAAATCAGCAGATAAAGGGAGACTGTAATCCCAAAGTGACACTGCAGTAACAGATTTCAGTCACCAATCTTCTGGGAGTGATCTTTATGGCTCTGCTGTTCTTCACCAGAAGACACCGCTGAAGCACTCCCACACCCCTGGATAATGGAAGACAGCACACACTAAGAAATAGACTATCTGCTCCTATTTAACAAAACGTCTATTAAGATGGGAACTCTGATACAAATGCAGGTCCCATACAGGATAACAGATAATTAGAATAAAAACAGATGCTTCAACTGCCTTAAATGTAATCAAAGCCCCTATTAACTACAAATATCCTAACATCAGTGGGTGCAGGGTGAATATGTGTTTTTGCAAAGTGATACTCCAAATGGTGGGCAAAAGAGATGGCCAATTAGTGCCATCATTCCCCTCATAGGTCCTAGCCTGGGAACACATATTGGTCTGGACTAGGGCTGATGCCATACCTGATCATGGGCCAGCGGTGCATCTCTTAGCCAACCAGGAGGCTCAAGCTTCTTGTAGGTATCCACCAGTGGGGTCAAAAAGTCCTTCTTTGGTTGAGCAGCACAGGGCTGGAGGGAACTGATGAATGAGAGGATGCCTGGGACCCTCCAGCATGGGCATAGCAGAGAGGCAGCAGGGCTGAGGGGAGGGGCTGGGTGTGGGGAACATGGGACTGAACGCCTGAATACAGGTCCACATTGTTTCTGAGTCTTGCTTCTCTCTTTCCCAGTGAGTGAGTCTCACATCAGGCAAATCTCCACTCCCATTCTTTCTGTATAGTTCCTGATGATTGACTCCCAGACAAAAAATACTTCCTCCTGTGGCGAGCAGCTCTACTCTCCTGTCAAGGCAGGAAGTTGGGAGAGGTAGAATCTGTCACAGCCCTGCCCACCATGCAGTGGAGCCAAGGCCAGAGACAGGCAGAGCTGGGGACAGTGGACAAGGAGTTGGGTCTGCCTGTTCTCTGGACCATCTGGATTCCCCTACCAGTCCCCAGCCCCCTCTGAGCAGCCTGTGTCCTTGAGCAGGGGCTATTCGGAGCAGTCAATAAGGGCCCCAAGGGAGCAGTGTGGCTCAGGCAAAAGCCTTCTCTGAAGGATGAGTGATGAGCTGGAGGCTGGGCCCCTTCCCATTACTTTCTTATTGATTTACATCGGGAATTCCCAGTGCACAGCTCTGGCGCCTCTCATAGGCTGGACTGCAAATCCAAGATTCACTATGCCACATCTGGAGAGAGGCTTCTCCCCAAAATTGTGGGATGAAGGGGTTCAGCTTTAGGACCTGGCTAGTACAACTGGGTAGTAAATGATTGCTTCAGAATAGTCACCTGTTCTCTTCTCATCCAGTCCTCCCCACACAGACCTCAGGTGTCCACCATTCAAAAATACAAAATGTACCCTTAGTCCTATCAGCTCCTTGATCACAAAAGCAGCCAGTCTTGGAATGTCCACACTAGGTCCAGGATGAGAAAAGATTTCCAGAGGTCAGGAGCCTTCTGGTTAACCCAAGTCTGTGCCAGCTTTGCTGTGGCAGGTAAGGGCAGGCAGGAGCAATTCACGCACGGGAAGAGACCCAGCAATGGGGAACTCCCCTGAGATGGAGTTGCTCCAGATCCATAGATGATGTGACACATAGAGGAAAGTGGGGACTGGCTTGTAGCAAGGGGGATGGCCATCTGGAGTGCTGTGAGGAGTCCCCAGAGAAACCCTGGTCCCTGTCGGGGCGTGGGCATCAAGGGTAAGAGAAGAATGGCACACCGAGCACCCTGGTACGAGGAGGTGACAATCCCTCAGTATCTCAGGTTCTGAGAAGAAGCAGGGAGTGAGACCAGAGAGAGCAGGGGCTGCAGGTAGAAGAGAGGTGCCCCAACCCTGTCTTTTACCCCTGAATGTCTTGTTCAGTCCTTGTCCTTGCTGGGCTTCATACCGGCTGAAAAGCCAAGTGACATGCATGACTCTGGGCTCCGTAATGGGCTTCCCCAACCCCAGGTAAGTTTGCGTTCCAGGAAGATGAGAAGTGTTGGGGCCCCAGCTTCTCGACAGAACAGCTGTGGGGTTGGTTGTCTCATAGACAGTACTTCTGATGGCCTGTGGGCACAGAGTGAGTGCTGCTGACGCCTGTGGGCACAGAGTGGGCACTGCTTACAGTCTGTGGGCACAGAGTGGGCACTGCTTACAGTCTGTGGGCACAGAGTGGGTACTGCTGACAGCCTGTGGGCACAGAGTGGGTACTGCTGACAGCCTGTGGGCACAGAGGCTTTCAAGGTGAGCACAGGCTCTGAGTGTAGGAGGATGGATTCCTTTCTGCCAGGTGTGGATGAAGAGGCCGTTTCCTTCCTGATTTAAGACTCTTGCAACCTGACTGGGTAGAGTACACAAGAGGGGACAGGACCCCTTGACCAGCTGGTCAGTCATGAATGGCTGTCTGACTCAGGGCCTGCAGCCAGTTGACCTCTGGTCATTTTGTCCTCTTTAGGCCTGGCATGGGAGTGTCTACTATGGTGAGTGGGTTCTTGTACAGGACATGAGTAGAGTTCCAAGAACCTACATGGTGGCTTGCAACCATACGAAACTCCAGTTCCACACCTTCTTTAAAAGGGGAACAAGAATACCCTTGGCAGGGAATAGAGAGGCAAAGATTAAAACAGAAACAGAAGGAACACCCATTCAGAGCCTGCACCACATGTGGCCCATACATATACAGCCACCCAATTAGACAAGATGGATGAAGCAAAGAAGTGCAGGCCAACAGGAACCGGATGTAGATCGCTCCTGAGAGACACAGCCAGAATACAGCAAACACAGAGGCGAATGCCAGCAGCAAAGCACTGAACTGAGAATAGGACCCCCGTTGAAGGAATCAGAGAAAGAACTGGAAGAGCTTGAAGGGGCTCGAGACCCCATATGAACAACAATGCCAAGCAACCAGAGCTTCCAGGGACTAAGCCACTACCTAAAGACTATACATGGACTGACCCTGGACTCTGACCTCATAGGTAGCAGTGAATATCCTAGTAAGATCATCAGTGTAAGGGGAAGCCCTGGGTCCTGCTAAGACTGAACCCCCAGTGAACGTGATTGTTGGGGGGAGGGCGGCAATGGGGGGAGGATGGGGAGGGGAACACCCATAAGGAAGGGGAGGGGGAGGGATTAGGGGGATGTTTGCCCGGAAACCGGGAAAGGGAATAACACTTGAAATGTAAATAAGAAATACTCAAGTTAAAAAAATAAATAAATAAAGGGCTGGAGAGATGGCTCAGCGGTTAAGAGCACTGACTGCTCTTCCAGAGGTCCTGAGTTCAATTCCCAGCAACCACATGGTGGCTTGCAACCATCTGTAATGGGGAGCTAATGCCTTCTTCTGGTGTGTCTGAAGACAGCTACAGTGTACTCACATACATAAAATAAATCATATTAAAAAAATAAATAAAAATAAAAAAAAGAAACTCCAGTTCCTCTGGCCCCTACAGTAACCAGGCACATACATAATGCACGCATGCACACACACACACACACACACACACACACACACACACACACACACACACATCATACATGTGCAGGCAAAACACTCATATGCATGAAATAAAATAGATTTAAAATTTTAAAAGCAATAATCAAATCTTAAAAAATTTTTTAAAAGTCTAGACTAAGAACCAGGTATGATGCACACTTGTAATCTCAGAACTTGGGGAGCTGGGGCAGGACATTTCAAGTTTAAGACCAGCCTCAGAAGTATAGTGAAATCCTGGCCCAAAAAAACCAAACAAATACAAGTGAACAGAACCAAAAGGGGGGGGGGGGGAGTCAAAGCAAACACTTGAGCATTTTTTGTTAGAAGTGAAATGGAGTACAAATATCTAGAAAATGCAGATTTTAAAAAGCAAACAAGATTTGTCCTAAATCCCATAACCCAGAGGACTGTTTTAACATGTTCTTGTAGGTGAGCACACACATGTGCTTTGTGGATCAGACTGCCTTTTCTACCATTTCTTCAGCGTGTGTAAATTAATTCTCAGTGCCTCACAACACAACTGTCAATGGCTCTGGTGTTTTGACTTCCTTCTCTGTGGCTGCTTCTTATGTTTTCTTCTTAGGAACAGTAAGGGGATGAACGAGCTCCAGAAGCTCACCTCTCGTGAAGCTCACCTCTCGTGAAGCCCACCTCTCGTGAAGCCCACCTCTCGTGAAGTCCACCTCTCGTGAAGCTCACCTCTCGTGAAGCTCACCTCTCGTGATGCTCACCTCTCGTGAAGCTCACCTCTCGTGATGCTCACCTCTCGTGATGCTCACCTCTCGTGAAGCTCACCTCTCGTGAAGCTCACCTCTCGTGAAGCTCACCTCTCGTGATGCTCACCTCTCGTGATGCTCACCTCTCGTGAAGCCCACCTCTCGTGAAGCCCACCTCTCGTGAAGCCCACCTCTCGTGAAGCCCACCTCTCGTGAAGCCCACCTCTCGTGATGCTCACCTCTCGTGAAGCTCACCTCTCGTGATGCTCACCTCTCGTGAAGCTCACCTCTCGTGAAGCTCACCTCTCGTGATGCTCACCTCTCGTGATGCTCACCTCTCGTGAAGCCCACCTCTCGTGAAGCCCACCTCTCGTGAAGCCCACCTCTCGTGAAGCTCACCTCTCGTGATGCTCACCTCTCGTGAAGCTCACCTCTCGTGAAGCTCACCTCTCGTGAAGCTCACCTCTCGTGAAGCTCACCTCTCGTGAAGCTCACCTCTCGTGATGCTCACCTCTCGTGATGCTCACCTCTCGTGAAGCCCACCTCTCGTGAAGCCCACCTCTCGTGAAGCTCACCTCTCGTGATGCTCACCTCTCGTGAAGCCCACCTCTCGTGAAGCCCACCTCTCGTGAAGCCCACCTCTCGTGAAGCCCACCTCTCGTGAAGCCCACCTCTCGTGAAGCTCACCTCTCGTGAAGCTCACCTCTCGTGATGCTCACCTCTCGTGAAGCCCACCTCTCGTGAAGCTCACCTCTCGTGAAGCCCACCTCTCGTGAAGCCCACCTCTCGTGAAGCCCACCTCTCGTGAAGCTCACCTCTCGTGATGCTCACCTCTCGTGAAGCTCACCTCTCGTGATGCTCACCTCTCGTGAAGCTCACCTCTCGTGAAGCTCACCTCTCGTGATGCTCACCTCTCGTGAAGCCCACCTCTCGTGAAGCTCACCTCTCGTGAAGCTCACCTCTCGTGATGCTCACCTCTCGTGAAGCTCACCTCTCGTGAAGCTCACCTCTCGTGATGCTCACCTCTCGTGATGCTCACCTCTCGTGAAGCTCACCTCTCGTGAAGCCCACCTCTCGTGAAGCCCACCTCTCGTGATGCTCACCTCATGATGTTGCGGAGGAGCAGATGCTGCTTGAAGTGCGTGGTGGCGAAGCACTGCAGTCCTGTTCAGAATTTTCACTTTTCTAGAAAGATCTCAGGAGGTCCAGCCTGAGGGCAAACCATGACATCATTCCAGTCCCCCACATGTACCTGGTACTCCTGTAAGTGTAAGAGGACAGCCAGACAAATCTCTTGTTTGGGAAATCTGCCCTCAGCCCAAGGACAAGGAACCTTTGGTACCCCAGTCCTGCACAGGCTGAGCCCCCACTAGGTGGGCCTGAGTGCCTAAAGGTACTCAGGCCCTCAGTGTCTCAGTGATGGCCGTGAACGTTCAGACTCCTCCATGGTACTATACCAGTCCGTCTCCATGACAATGTTGTGTGGAAACACCACTAAAATCGTCTGTGCTATGGATGGAGTCCAGAGTCTGGATCCAGATAAGAAGCTGAAGTCAAAGCTAGACATCCTTTCTCAGGAAGAGACTCCAGGCTTGGAGTCCCTCTCTTTGCCTCCAGGGTCCCAGCCCGGTAAATACAGTGGAACTCTGGTGTTCCTGAGGCTTGTGGATGTCAGGATACCCACACTGAGACATCAGGAAGCATCACATTTGGCACTGTGGGTTTCCTTAAGAACGCAAGAGTATCTGCAGTGCAGCTGACAGTCATTAAAGCAGAGCAGGCAGGACTTGTCCACAGGTGACCACTCTTAAAGACAATAGCATGGGCCTGTCTGTTGACCAGAGAGAGGCCAGCCCGTCACAACTGGTTGGGAAGTGCAGAAGAACTAGAGTCACTGGGCTGTATGTGGCCAGGTGGTGATAAGCAGGCACAGTGCCACATTTTCCAAGGAGCAGGCCCCCATGGAGACAGGAAAAGGGCTAGTTGGGTTCAGTTAGAGAGCAATTAGCAAAGACCAGAACAGAGCCCTCCCCCACCCAAGTTCCCAAGACCTACATTCAGAGCCCTGTCCTGAGTTGTTAGAAGTTAGGGATCCTGTGTGTTTCCCTGAAACACAGAGAAGTCATCTGTTGCTGTCCATGGTAACACAGCCAGCCAGGCTTCTCTCTAGACACAGTCCTTAGATTTCCCCTCTCTGAGCTTTGCATCTCATTTCTTCTAGTTTTCATTTTAAAATATGTTTTTATTAGTTCACTGAGAATCTCTCATACTTGAATACAATGTAATTTGGGCATAATCACTCTACCCTTTCCCTACTTCCTCCTAGCTCCACCCTCTGCCTCCCTACCCTTTCCTTTTTCCTCTTCTTCCTTGTTTTCCTCCACCTCTTCCTCCTCTTCCTCTTCCTCCTCCTCTTCTACAGACCTTTGAGTGCAGTTCGTGCTGTCCATAAACTCCAGTGTATGGGGCCATCTATTAGGGCATGGTCCACCTCTCAGGGGCCACACCCTTAAAGAAAATTGCCCTCACCCAGAAGCCATCAATCCAAAGCTCTTCAACCAGGGTTGGCCACTCATGAGCCCTCTCCGGTCTATGCTGGAAGGTTGACTGGCTTGGTCTCTTGTGTGGGTAATTCCAGCTGCTGTGAGACAGTGAATGAAGCCATCCTGTGATGTCCAGAAAACACTACTTTACTCTGATCCTCCCCAGTACCTAAGTGGCTCTTTATAGTCTTTCTGTCTCGTCTCCTACAGTGGTCCCTGAGCCTTGGGAGGGAGCAGTGACACGGGTGTCCCATTTGTGACTGAGATCTCCACAGATACTTGCTCTCTGTGCAGTTTCTGTGTTAAAATGCTGTCCACTGCACAAAGAAATGTCTCTGATGAGATCTAAGGAGCTCTCTGCCCTAAAACAAACAGCAGTGTAGAGAGACTGCTCCCAAAAGCTGCTGACAGATTTAACAATACTCTTGCTGCCATGACAAATACTCTGGTGAAACGTACTGTTCTAGAAAGACTCTCAGGAAGCACAAAAATAACTGATAACATCCGCTCTGCACGCAAACCTGTCTAATCACAAGGGCTCTGAGACTGCCTCTCAACTGCGCAAGCCTGGCTAATGCCATCCCAGGGCTCCTTTCTGGGAGGGCAATAAATAAACAATGAATTGCTGGAAGAAATGTCTTGGACCAGCAGCCAGCTGGGGAGAAAGTGTTATTTATAACCAGTGAAGAGTGGGTGCCACTTATGACAGTCCCGTGGAACAGGGAAGTGTAACTCTGAGTCTTGGAGTCATATGTTAACCAAAACAACAACAACAACAACAACCTTTTAAAGAAACAAACAAAAAAACAAAAATTCAAACACACAGAAAACAGAAGAGGATTTGGGGAAAGGAGGCTCCTATAACACGGATTTAAGACGGCACATTTTTAGAAAGGTCTGCAAGAAGAATGGTTTCTCCCTCAACCAATAACTGGACACTGTGTAGCCAAGGACTGCCTTCCTACTGCATTTCCTGAGTGCTTTATAAGTATGCCTGCTTTATTTGGTGCTGGGACGGGCAATGGGTCACCTTTTCTGGGAGAGCCCTTCTCCCACAGCCCCAGCAGTTTGTCCTGCAGCCTTTGTACCCTGAGGGTTCCTCCCTGAAGTGACAATTTTGGAATTTTTGTTTCTTTAAAGAACACAGAACTGGGTTGGAGAGGTGGCTCAGCAGTTAAAAGTACTGACTGCTCTTCCAGAGGTCCTGAGTTCAATTCCCAGCAACCACATGGTGGCTCACAACCATCTGTAGTGAGATCCGATGCCCTCTTCTGGTCTGTTCTGGTGTCTGAAGGCAGCAACAGTGTACTAACATACATAAAATAAATAAAATCTAACAAACCACAAAATTATGATAAGAATGTGGTTTCATATTAATCCCAGGTGTGGAGATGTGGGGCTGCTTCTGACTGTCTGTAGCAACTGACCATAATTTATCTCATGCTCTAGCAGAAGCCTGGTTTTGCCAGCTGCAGATCGTTTCTGTGATAGTGCAACATATGTAATTCTGGGAACTTTTCAGAGAGTACATAAATACTGGGAACCCAAGAGGCAAGGGCGGGTGGTTGTTGGTCGTTCAGGGAGTTGGTTGCAGTTTGTTTGTGGTTGGGCTCAAAGAAGAAACAAGAAAGAAATTAGATTCAGGGATCTCTCTGTCTCTGTCTCTCTCTGTCTCCCCCCTCCCTCCTCTCTCTCCATCTCCTTCTCTCCCTCTCCTCTAACCTTCTTTTTCTCCTATCTAGTGTTAGAGGGTGAAACTAGGGGTGGGGAAAAAGGGTAGAAAAAAGAAGAACCCACAAAGTAGCAAAGACCAGCTACACCTTCCTACTCTTCCCTTTCCCAGGGGAGCCTTGTTGTGGCCCTACTGTGTGTCTTCCTACCAGTAGTGGAATGGCCTCTTACTTGCCTAACCCAGATGTGTGGCCACAGCTTCAGCATGAGGACAGGGCAAGCATACAGAGACCTGGAGCTCAGATTGCTACCTCCAGCAGTTAGGTGCTGCTCTGTTTGTGTCCTACTGGACTGCCCCCCAGCCCCTGTCAGCTCTCTCCTCTCTCTGCACTGTCCCTTACTCCTCCATGTGTCTTTATCACAATACCTGGGTGTCTATGGTTAGGTAGAGACCTAGCAATGGTGTGTTTTCTGGGACTCTGGCCTTCACTATAGGTTAGATAGATGGATAGGTAGATAGATACATAGATAGATGGATAGATAGATACATAGATATACAGACACACAGATACATACATACATACATACATACATAATCACTCACAATCCATATATACATCGTACCGGCTGCCCTTCATACTCTGACTTCTATGTTCCTGTCCATCTATCTCTGCTCCTACCTCACCTCCTTGCAGGTTCTAGCAGGGCTCACACCCAGTCCCAGGAGCCCTTTCAGCCTCCCCCTTCTTGCTGCTTGCTCCTCACTGCCCCCCGAGTCTTGCCCCCTCCTTCTCCAGCCATTGATGAAGTGTCTCCATTCCCTTCTCCCCTTTTGTTTCCACAGTGTTCTTTACACTGTTCACTTAAAGTAATCTCTGTCTCTCACCTTAGCCATTCTGGCCTCTGCACAGAGCCCACAGCCGTGTTACCGTGAGTGCTAGATGCCTGAAGCCAGCCATGGCAACCGTAGGCATGAAGTGGGGCTCTGTGTCTGTAGTTCAGCCTCTGCCTCAGCTTCCCTCTTTAGGGAAGGGGCAACAAGGAGCAGCCTGCAGCTCCCAGGAGACAAAGGAAGAGCATTTCAGAGACCAAACTGAGTCACAGGTACTGAGTTGCCAGAGACCGTAAAGCTGGGCAGAACCAACAGGTGACTAGAGCAACCCCTCCTTGCCATTTGTGACACTTGGAGTTGGGAATGCGGGTAACAGATGCCAGATACTGATGTATGAATGAAAACAGTTTGTTTGATCCTCTGTGTAGGAGAGAGTGCTAGCCTCTGCCCATGCGTGTAACTTAGCTTTTCTGGTTAGACTGCTTCCCAGACCTTCTCTGCACTGACATCCTGCCTTCTACACTGCAACTGCTCTCCTGAGCCTCACTGTCTCCACTGAGCATGCAGGCAGGGGGGACAGTCCAGCCCCAATTCCTGTGAGAGTTGATGAAACTTCTTCCAGAGATGGCCTCCCTTTCTCTTTGGGCAGTGGCATTTCCTCTGTTAAAGCCACAGAAGATGCAGCCATGCATGCAGGCCTAGCAGCCATTCAGCATGGCTCTTTCCAGGGTTCTGCACAGCATCCATGTACAACTTGCTCCTCCTCGAGGACTTCTTAACCAGAACAGTGGTGTATTAGCAGAGGATGGGAAAGGAGCCCTGATCTTTTAGCTCCTTGTCCCCACAGATTCCACCTCCACCCTACCCAACCCTGGCCCTCAATCTCCCAACCAGCCAGGACTGTTCATATAGAGCTCTGAACACCAGTGGCACGGCCCAAAATGCCATTACTGCTCATTGCCAGGGTTCCCGGTGCCCCATGTGCTCCCAGAGCAAAAGAAGAGAGGTGTCTGGTTACAGCCTCTCCTCCCACTGAGGAGCAGGACACAGCCAAAGAGCCCTGCTCTGCCTCATGTTTCTGAATTCAGCCCATGCTCTGTCCCAGCTCTTCCCTCCCAGGATCCTGCTGTGGCTGCCTCTTTCCCACCCTCTGCCCATCTGCTACTATGGTCCCCAGAAGTAGGCCTCTGTCCTAACCCAACACAACCCGTGGCTCTGGATGTCACCCAAACAAGACGTCCCCATCACCTTGGGTCATCTGTCATTCCAGTGCAAATGGCTCTTCTTAAGTGCACAGGTGCCCCCTCCTCAACTCACAGCCACTCATATGATGCAGACCCTCACTATGGTTTCAGGAGGTTTCTCAGGAGCTTACCAGGACAGAGCAGAATCCTCAAGCTCTGCCATGATTTTGTAAGGTCCAGGTCCCTGGTAAGAGGATCCCAAGCAGGAATGTATACACTTAGAATCTCAGAGAAGTTCCGTCAGTTGCTACACCCCTGCATGCTTTGCTTAAGTACAAGAATCCCTTAAGTCCTTCTGGGGACTGGGCCCTGCTTCCACACTGGTGGAGCAGGGCAGACACAAATTCCATCCCACGGAACTGAGCACTGAGCACAAAGGAACCGCAAGGCTGGTGCTATGGTACCCTTAAGACACCCTACCCAAGCCAAGGAACTGACCTGAGACTTTGGGGCTTTTAGCACAGACAATGGCCAGAATTCTTCTCAGGTCTGTCTGGCCTGGTTCTGGAGCAGGGAAGTAGCCCAATACCTCTGTGCTAGTGTCTGAGAACCAGAGATGGTGCAGAGCCAGAGATGTGAAGGTGGGCCATCAGAAGCAGAAACATACCTGGGAAGCATTGAGGAGCCAGGGCAGTTTCAAAAGGTGTGGCCTGCACAGTCTGTGCAGCCATTCCCTGCGCCCTTGTCAGGAAGGGTATCTGTTTGGGGTTTGCAGGAAGAGCAATGGGGAGGAGGGAGAGCAATGAAAGGATCAACCCAATGGTAGATCTTAATGGGGTCATAGTGTAGATCTGGGAGATGTCCCACAGGCCTTAGGAGGTTGTAATCCACAGGACCCATGATAAGACCCAAAGCAACTAGACCCTGTGGCAGGAAGCCTCGGCGAAGATGGATGAGAACACCTGGTGATAGTATGGGAATCGTGCCCAGGTGGGCAAGAGCTTTGGTGATACCTGTCAGAGCCACAGACCATCCACTGCCCCACCCCCCACAGCAGCATGTGCCTGACCAGAAGATTAGTTTCCAGGGGAAAGAAGATGACCAATGTACTTTACCCAAGACCAATTCCTACCCAAACACTGCCCTTGGTAATGGACATCTCAGCAGAGAATGGTGACTCAGCAGATGAGGCTCGAGTCCAGGTGAGTCCTCCACCCTATTGTCCTGATAGTGTGCATCCAGAGACTTGGATGGTGGGTGCATGTGGTAAGTCAGAACCTCCTAGCACAGGATGGGACTGCAGGACAGTCTTCTAAGGAAAGGGAGAGAAAGAATCTTACTCTAGGAGCTGGGAAGATGGCTCAGTCAGTGAAGTGTTTGCTGTTTAATGAGAACCTGAGTTCAGATTCCCAGTATTTGGATAAAAAGCAGGTTTGTCCTGTAGTTCCTGTGCTGGAAAAGCAAAGACAAGTGGGTACCTGGGGCAGTTGATATAGCCAAATTGGGGAGCTTAGGCTCAGTAAAATATTTGATCTCAAAAACCAAGATGGAGAGTGATAAAGGGAGAGGTAAGATATCGGTCTCTGGCCTACACACACACACACACACACACACACACACACACACACAGACACACACACACACAGAGACACACAGACACACACACAGACACACACACACACAGACACACACACACAGACACACAGACACACACACAGACACACACACAGAGACACACAGACACACACACAGAGACACACACACAGAGACACACAGACACACACACACACATACACACACACAGAGACACACAGACACACACACAGACACACACACACAGAGACACACAGACACACACACACACAGACACACACACACACAGAGACACACAGACACACACACAGATACACACACACAGACACACACACAGACACACACACACACACAGACACACACACACACACACACACACAGACACACACACAGACACACAGAGAGAGACAGACACACACACACACAGAGACACACAGACACACACACACAGACACACACACAGAGACACACAGACACACACACACAGAGACAGACAGACAGACAGACAGACAGACAGACAGATGAAGAGAGGCAGATAGACAGAGACAGAACACCCCTCTAGCCTCCACAGGTAGGCATCATCATCCCTCCTGCACATGAGGAAGCTGAGGCATGAGTGGGTATGGGGTGCCCTGTCCACAGCCACATGCTAGTGGCTGCTACCTGGGCTCTGCTGGGACTGGACTCCAGTCCATCTGTACTGCTTGGTGAAGTTGGTTGATTCTAAGGACAGCCAGCATACATCCACTCACAGGGGCCCCTGGAGCAGCCAGGTGTTAGATTGGGGTGGAAAGTGGAGAGCTTCAGTCTGGTTGGCAGTGATGATCACAGGAATGTGGATGAGTTTGATATTACCAAGGTGCACTCTTTAAAATGGCTACAATGGTAAGCTTAATATTATGTGGATTTTGACATGAGAAGCACACAGTTCAGCAGTGGGAAAAGACAGTAACATCCCACACAGGTAGGGACTCTGGCTGGCTCATAGTGTGGGTGGATTAATTATGTCAGTGAATAAGCACAAAGTGAGGAATAGATCAGGGAGGTGGTTTCTCCCTCTTCCCACCATAGCCACAGGCCCCTGGGAGTTTAGAGTTGGGAAAATCCTGCAAATTTATTCTCAGTGGTCTTACAGGATATTTTAGGTCTTCTCTGGTTGTGTCTGGAGTGGAAACTTAAAGGGTTCTTTGGGGGAAAATGATGTTTTGCTGGAGCAAACACATGAACGGATGTTTCCCTGAAGTGGACACAAGTGAGTGAATATTTGCTAAAGAAAACACATGAAGGAATGTTTCACTGGAGCTGACATAGGTGAAAGAATATTCTACTAAAGCAAGCATGAGAAAGGACACATGATGGATTCTTTGCTAAAGACACATATGCATTGGTCCCCCTTATATTTTGTAGTCAAGGGCCATTTGACAGGACTCCATAAAGAGAAATACATCAAAAAAAATTTCTGCTGAAGTGCTGTAGTTTCTTGATGCTTCCTCAGACTTGGGTTGATTAGTAGAGTGATGTCAGCTGAAACAGATTCACATGCTGAGGCAAGACACATGGTGAGACAAGCCCTGTGGGGACATGTTTGGAGGGTATAAATAGGACAGCCAGTGAAGGAAGCTGAGTTTGGCTTGCTGTTAGAGTTAGCTGTGCAATGCTTGTTGGTCTCACATCTTTGCTGATCTTCACTTTGCTAAGAGAACAGCTCCTGATGTCCTTGTTGGTCAAATCCTGCCTGGCTGTTACTGCTGGGTCATGCCACCTGCTGCTATCCCAATATCACTGAAGTGTTTGTGAGTGGATCAAAGTACCTCAGCTGACCTGTGAACTGAACATCTGATTTCTGATCAATGCAGGTAGAATTTACTCCAAAGAACCATTTCTAAACAGATACACTTCCCCTATATCCTTTCATTTCCGCTACCTCTTGTGGGTAGTGGGCTAGATGGGAGATTAAAGTGTTTAAGGACCTTCACTAAAAGTAGCTTTTGAAAAAAATTAAAATTACAGCCTTCTGTCTGGTCTTAGAGGCTGGACTATAGAGTGCAGCTGCCTAGTAGCATAGGTTCTGGGCTTGTCCTCTTGTTGAAGTGGCTCTGATCGAGCTGGTAGACAGCTGTGAGGCCCTACAAATGAAGAGCCACACTGTCTGACACAGGGGTTGAGGATGCTGATATCACTGGATTGTTCCACAGTGCATCAGCTCCATTGCAGATGCCCAGGAGGCTCATGGGCAATATCAATCTTGCTGGAACATGGGAGAGTCCATTGCACGTCTCCGCAGAGAAATCAGGCTTTCTGAATGACTCTCAGCTGCACAGGTCTGTAAGCCTGAATTATGAGCAGTCAGGACACTTCTGTGCTAAGTCTCTGCTTCTCTAGCATACTCTTGATGCACGCTACCTTTGCAGAGATGTATCAGCGAGTATGTCTATGTCTATAGGCTTAAGATCTACAAGGCTACCACTGTGATCCATGAACACAAAGCCATTGAAAAGCTCCAAGACTATTAGAGTTTGTCTTCATCTTCCTGTGTTTTCTTGGAAAGCAGTGAACTGATTTGCATGGGGCATGTCCCCCCAGGAGGGAGGTAGAGATAGGAGAGTCCCTTGAGCTCAGTAGCTAGCCAAACCAGCCTGCTTGGTGAGTTTGGGGCACTAAAAAACATTGTCTTTTTTCCCCAGAGGAATGTATCTGAACAAGATCTCCCAATGTTGTCTTCTGGCGTACACACACACACACACACACACACACAACTTAACATGAATACTCTTCCCATTTTACACATGGGAAAACAGGCTCAGAGAGGATAAGGAGCATTCCCAGAGTCACACAGCTATTCTCCAGATGCTGGCCCTAGTGCCTCTTTCAACCTCGCAGCATCAGCTAGGGGCAGAGAGAAGCAGTGAACAGATGTTTGTATTGTCTCTCAGATCCAACACCTCACTGGGAAGAGTCCCCTCACCCCAGACACCCAGTCAGTCCCCCAGAAGCTCCTGCTTGGCAGTGGTGTGAACACATGTCCTGGGAATTCACAGCAACAGCCAAGAAATTAATTTTGTGAAGGTCGCTAAGCACCTTTGCTAAGAAACAATAACTCATCTTTGATCCTCAGTGCTGGGCACACCAGGACAGAGCCAACATCTGTCTGGTGGGTTTAGTAAATAGACAGGAACTCTGGTTCCCTCCAGACTGCATCCTGCACTGGAAACCCATCTGAGCTCTCTTGAGCAGTGATAGCTTGGGACAGAGGAGTCTGGAGGGCTTGGATGAAGGAGCTTCTGGACAGGGAGGGCCATCCTATGGGCAGGCTCTAGGCTCGGGGAAGATCAGTGTTTGGAATTACACTACTTGGGAGGGGAAGTCAGCCTCAGGAATAATTACTGATGCACCAGTTTCATAAAGCCAAGTCACAGGCAAGGTCACAGAAGGCGCTGGCTAGAAGAATTTCACAGATCAGCACATGTTCATTTAATCTGAGCCCAATACAGGTGCTGACCATGAGGCATGTCACTCCTTCCAGTGTGTAACTGGGCCTCTAGGGATGGGGCCTAAGAACCAAAAAAATCCCCAACAGTATGGCAGTCATTGTCAGCCACCTGGCTCATGTCAGGCACAGTCACCAACTTCCTTGTATGGCCTCTTTCTGAAATCTTCAAGTATCTTTGTCTCTAGCTTAAAGAGGCCCCTGGGTGAGCTACCAGGCCTCTGCATACCACATTGTATAGCTGACCACCAGCTCAGAGAAGCAGCACTCAAGGTACCCAGTCTGGCTTAGTGGTTCTCCACCAACCTCACTCCTTATCCTGGGTGCAGCCCACAGCACCCTGCTGCAGAGTCCTTAAGGCCCATCTGCATCAACCATCTGGGTGCCTTTAACATGCCTCTTAAGAAGAGGACTTTCAAAGGGGTAGGGGCAGGAGGGAGGCTTTCTGTATCCCAGCAGATGTCTCAGAAGCTCTCAGTCTTCTCTTCCTCTGTAAGGTGGGTTTTCCCAAAGTTTCCTGCTCACAGGGGAGACATTACCTATGCTTAGAATCCAAGACTAGGTCTGTGTGTGAACTGTAAGCTCGCAGGTGACATGTGCCAGGGAGCTGTCCTGCTTCAGCTATTCCCTGCTGCCCAGGCCTTGGACAACAGGTCCTTCTGGCATTTCTGAAGCCCAGTGTGTGGCCTAGATAATATGAATATCCCAGCGAAGGCACTTGCAGATCACCTTCTTCTACTAAAGGAGGTGGCATGTGGGGCACCACATTGTGGGCGACATGTTCCATGTAGATCAGGGGGATCTTGAGTGGCAGTCATGTTGAGCATCACCGTGCCCACTCACTGAGGTCTCAGGAGGGCTGTCCATTGTGCATGTTCATGGGTTGGGCTGGTGGAGGGGAGAGGCAGACCTTACTCACAAACACACCAAGAACAACAGTCACTAGATACAAAATGCTACTCTGAGGGAAGACAGAAGTCACCTCCCTATCAGTTCTGGTCCTAAGAGAGACCAGCTTGAGGCAAGACTCACAGAGCAAAAAACCCATCCTGACAATGCCGTTTGTCCCAGCCCCAGCTCCTCAGAAGGAGCTGCCATTAGCATCCATCACTGGGAACGCACTGAAGATCCAGAAGTCCTACCCAAGGGAAAAACCCACTGGAGAGGAGAAGACATGAAGCCATAGGGTTGGGAGCAGGGTGAGGAGAGGTGGGGAGTCACACAATGACGTGACAAGGAGACCAGCCCTACATTCCAAGTCTGAACTTCAAAGAAACCAAGGAACCTCAAAGTTTTGGGTTGGGTGACATGCAGGATAAAGGCCTTTTCTGTCTTGAAGTGACCGGAAGGACCCTGGCAGTCCAGATCTCTCTGACCTTCCGCTGAGACGCCCAGCATCTGGCCTAACAGACCTCTAACTCATACTCACAGGTCATCCTCAGAGAACCCACCGCCTCCGCAGACAAAGATGACGGGAAACCTGCCAGGGGCTTCTTGTGACTGTCCAACGTTAAGAACCGAGAGTTTAAGGGAAATCAGAATATTCAAAATATCGAGCATCAGACTTACATGGGACCTTAAATAGAGGCCAGAGCACAGTGATCATTTCTCGTCATTTTTAATATTTCAAATTCTGTCCTCTTCTTCTTGTATGTATAGCACGTAATATCTCAGATTCTGTCCTTGTCATTCATGTATAGCATGTATCTCTTCATACATGTATAAGCATGTATTGTCTCACATGAACCCCTCTTCATACATGTATAGCATGTATTGCCTCACACAAACCCCCTCTTCATACATGTATAGCATGTATTGTCCTCACATGCACCCCCTCTTCACACACGAATAATGTGTGTTGTCTCCCATGCAACCCCCTTCATACATGTATAACATGTATTGTCTTCACATGCACTCCTATGCACTCCATTACCCTGTTTGCTCCCTCTGACTCTCACCCAGGTCCCCTCCTACAGTCCTGTCTTTCTTGTATATGTCAAGTCTCACATAGGCAGCCACATTTGTAGTGTGTTCATGGCAAAAATAACCATGACATGTGATCATTTCAAACCCCCCAAATATCAGAAGTATAAAAACAATGAGTTTTAGAGGAAGGCTTGTAACTTCCCAATACCCTCAGAGCTGAGCACCAGGGTGTGGTGTGTGTGTGTGTGTGTGTGTGTGTGTGTGTGTGTGTGTGTGTGTGTGTGTGTTCAGCTTTATGAGAATAGCTGTGTGCCCTATGTACAGGCAGGCCAAAGTGTGTGTCACAATAATCCTCCTGGCATCTGGGCCACCCAAGCACCCCTTCTACCCTATACTGCTCACCAAAACACAGTAGTGCTGCTCAGGGTTTTGGTTTTGCTTTTGTCTTTTGTCAACTTGACACCCACCAAAATGTTAACCAAGGAATAGCCCCCATCAGATCACCTAAAGGCAAGTTTGTGGGGTGTTTTCTTGATTAGTGATTGACATGGTGGGGCCCAGCCCCCTGTGGGAAGTGCCGCTCCTGGGCAGATGGCTGTGGGTGGTTTGAGAAAGCAGGCTGAGCAAGCCATGAGGAGTAAGCCAGCAAGCAGCACCTCTCCCTGGCCTCGGTTCCTGCCTGACTTCTCTCTGTGATGGACAGTGACCAGACATGTAAGCCAAGTAAACCCTTCTCCCCAAGCTGTCATGGTGCTCATCACAGCACCAGAGAGTAAATGAGGACAGAAATGAGGCCAGCATATCAGCTCACAGGACACTGACAGAGCAAGTCCATAGCCCAGAGGGAAAGCGCTGCCACAGTAAAAGCTTCATAGCAAGAAGGGAAGGCAAGGAGGGGGTAATGGAGTTCCAGGGCTGGAGCTCAGCTCCGTGTGGACTGTATGCTCTGGAATTGCTCCCCACATTTCTAGAATTCCTCCCCTAGGAGATGACTGACCAAAGTATGATTCCCCCAAGCTCCCCTGGGGAACCAATATGGTTACTGATATTACAGGGTGTAGTGAGGGGTTGCTGATGAACAAGGACACCAGAAAGGCTCCACCATCATGGAAGATGGCTCCCTCGGGCTGTGAGGCAGAGTCTCTTCTGTTCATTTCCCCTGCATCCAGTCCAGCACCTCCTGAGACCTAAACTCTGAGGCATGTGTGGCTAGGGCAGAATGGCAAAGAAGAATGGCAGGAATATCAGGTGAGGGTTTACTGAACCTCCCCACACCGCCTTCTCTGTGAGGATGTTTACAGTGAACAAGGTTGACCCTGGTGAGCTTTTCTATGTGGGCACAGCTGCTCTAACAAAGACGGTGGCTTCTTTGCTCTCAGGATAGTATCCTGTAGCTCCCAATACTATAAAAAGCATATGGGTCTGTGTGTGTGTGTGTGTGTGTGTGTGTGTGTGTGTGTGTGTGTGTGTGTGTGTGTGTTATAAAGAGCATATGTGCATATATGTGTAGGTAGATATGTATACACACATAACTAACTGGGCATGGTGGTACACCCTTGTAATCACAGCACTCAGGAGGCTGAGACAGGAAAGTCCTAAGTCCAAGGTCAGCCTGGGCCCTGTGGTAAAGACCCTACTCAGAAGAGGGAAGAAGCTGAACTTACAGCACAAGGCTTTAAGCCCAGCACTAAGGAGGCAAAGGCAGGAAGATTTCTGAGTTTTGGCCTAGTCTACACAGCAAGTTCCATGTCAGCCAGAGCTCCAAAATGAGACCTATCTCAAAAAGGAGAGGTAGGAAGAAGAGAAAAATGCACACACACACAAACACACACAATTTTGCACCTACCCTATTTTATTGGTATATACTCTTTCTGTAAAACATAACTGTCAGGCTAGGGAGATGGCTCAGCAGTTAAGAGCACTGACTGCTCTTCCAGAGGTCCTGAGTTCAATTCCCAGGAACCACATGGTGGCTCACAACCATCTGTAATGGGATCCAGTGCCCTCTTCTGGTGTGTCTGAAGACAGCGACAGCGTATTTATATATAATAAATAAATAAACCTTTAAAGAATAACTGTCAACAGACAACTTCTGACATATCATTTTTAAGCTTTATTTTTAAAGATTACGTATGTGTGTGTGAGTGAGGGAGACAGACAGACAGAGAGGCTGAGTATGTGCTGGTGAGTGCAGTGTCTACAGAGACCGGAAGTGCCTCTGGGATTCCCTGGAGCTGGGTGCCACCCTGGTTCTCTTCAGGAGCAGCAAGCAGTCCTGAGCTGTCTCTCAACACCATCACAGTTTGCTTTGGTTTTGCCTTCGATGTGAAGGCGCTGGCTCTTGTTTCTGTTCAGTGCAGATCCTGAATCTTCTCGGCCTCCTTAACTGGTCGCCTAGGCTTCTCTGGCACCCTGAATAGTTTTTGTGCAAATTAGAGGAAGCTCCTCCTCTGGGCAGTCTGGGACAAGCCTTGGTAAGTGACTTGGATTTCAGTGCAAAGCAGAAAACCACATTTCTTTATCGGGGTGGATACAGCCTTGTACAGGGCATAGCTTGGCAAACCCACCAAGGGCTAGATGTTTAAAGTCGTCGCCTGGACAGGCACACAGGAACATTGCCTGGGCCTGCATTTTCTTACTATCCCAGGAAATGGAAAGATGATGCTAAATGGAGAGTTAGGAGCACTGGCTATTCTTCCAGACGACCTGGGACTGTGTCTCTGGCAGAACTCATGTATGTAGTATAGGTAGGCCCAAGCATGTTGCTGGTGACATAGCAACTCCATGCTACTCTGCCAGAGTGTAAGAGTGATGTCACACAACAGGCAGCTGCACATTAACTAGCCAAATAAGTCCCCTTGATGCCCCCTTGGAACTCAGTACATTTTAGGTACCATAACTATTTAAGACAGGAAGGCTGGGCTGTGACTCAGTGAGAGAGCACTTATAGCACGTGTGATGCTCTGGCTTCAACCCCAGCAAGGCAAGCAAACAAGAAAACTATCAGCCAGATGTTTAAAAAAAAAAAGTGTCTGGAAATCCTGGCTTGGGGAGCAGACATAGGAAGTAAGCATTAGGAAGTCTTTAAAGGTGACAGACTGCTTGAGGGGTTGAGGAGACAGACCTACTGTGCTTCCTCTTTCAGATATCTGCTTGCTGGTCAGTTTAAGCATCCCTCCCCAAGCACCTTTAATTCTGCAATCCTGCGCTGCTTTTAGGTAGTTCTGTGCTGCTGTGCTTTGGGGACACCTGGGTGGGGACACACCTCTCCCTGAAGCTAAACAGCTTCTTTGCAGCAGGTCCAGGAGACTTTCCCATTCCACTGCCCTGGGCTGTGGGAGGAGAGGCTCCCAGACAGGGAAAGCCAGGTTTCTGCCTGAGGCGGATGGAATTCTAACACACCCTGGAGCAGAGAGACAGAAATTGCCTTTTAGACGGCTGCCATTAGCAATCTTCAGCAGGCAGGTTCTGCGGGGCAGTTTAACCTTCTATGACCTCACAGCTCAGCCGCAGTGCAGCCCTCTCAGTCTCACAGACAAGCTATTGGATACACTTATACTCTGTACAGTAGTCTACTCATAGTTGTATTTCAAGGACAGCATTATAGGGGATTGTTTCCTCTTTTGTGTGACTGAGAGTATGCACACACAAGCACACACACATGCACACACACACACACACACACACACACACACACACACACACACACAGACCTTCACACTCACCATCCGGGGAGGTTAAACCTAAGAGCTTTTTGCTAATCAGGCCACACCAAATATACAGTTGGAGCCCAGCAAATAATTAATAGTAATGAAAATTGACGTTGTAAAAATTAAAGTGAGAGCTGAGAGAAGGAACTGGTCTGGTTGTCAAACCACAGGCCTAAAGGGAAACGGATGGCTTAGGACGATCTTTTAATTAATTTCAGAGTTTTCCTGTTTCTCGTCCACCAAATGAGCTGAGCTGTCAGGACCCTGTGCAGAAAGACTGTGGAGAGGGGAGCCCATTTAAGGACTAGGCCTATCCAGGAGATCCAGGAACCGAGCCTCTGGCCAGGAAAGCCTAAGCTGGGGGTGACACAGTCCAGAGAGATGCGGTTTATAAATGTACTTTTATTACTGATGAATAAAACCAAGAGCTCCACCTCATTCATAGCTAAAATAAAAATGGGTCTCTACTGCCTGACCAAGTTCAGCCACTGCACTGCAGCATTAACTTGTATTCTAACAAGATTAAAATATATTTGTCCTGGGGATTAGCATACTTAAGTCTCCTTTTGCCTTTTCAGTGGTGGCAGAGCCCTTTGATCTGCCTTGCGTGGCAAGCCCGGCCTCGGCCCAGCTATCGGACTGCCAAGTGTGAAATCAGTCTGATGTCATCCCCATTCTTCATCTTTTACGTCTTTCACCAGTTTAATTATATTTCCGCCACAAAGCTCCAGCACCTCATTGCATATTCAAGTTTGACCAGGAAGCATTTCTTTAAAAAGTGCGAATGAAAATACCCCTGTGGGGGGAAGGGAGGGAATTGGGATGGGGTGGGGAAGTTACAAATCCTCAGGGAGTGAAAGCGTCGGCCCCATAACTGTTCGTACCTGTATGGAAGGGTGTGTGAGACTCCTACCAAGCCCAGGCGGTGGGTACCATGCCGCTTCTCTGGAACCATGCATAAGGGCCTCGGGTGCAAGGTACAAGCTGCTTGGGCCTGTGACTCCTGTGGGTTGGCATTACTTTTTCCCCTCAACAAGCTACTCTCATCTCTGCATGGCACTCCTACCTCTGCATTAACTCTCTCTACACACATGATGAACCCAGCTACTCCACGGTTAGGAAATGTAAGGAAAGAATAAAGAAAAAGTCTTGAGTTTAATTGGTCTTTGATCACCTTGAAAGAAAACTCAGAACATTACAGCTAAGCCAGGCTCTCTTTCTCTCTCCCTCCCCTATCTTCCCCCTTCCCCTCCCCGTCCCCATCTCTCTCACTCCAAACCTGGGGAGCTGCCAGAGTAGAAATATAGATGAGCAGCTTAGCCCTGGGGAACAGGGTAGTACTGGACTATGCCTTGAGCTGAAATAACTCTCCCAGGGAGTGCTCTCCAAGGTCTCTCACTCACAAGTGACCACACCTACCATACTGTGGCAGTTTAGTTCACATCCTCAGAACTGCTTGGAAAGGTCAGCCTTTCAGAGGAAGACCAAAGTCACCCGAGGATGACACTAAATATAGTCACCTTCCTCCAATACAACCCAAAGCCTCTTCCAGTATGTCTGAAGGGTGGGAAGTAGGACAGATGGACATCTCAGGTAATACCACGCCATTCACGCCTGGCCTAACAGTCTGTGGCAGCCACTTTCCGCAAGAAATGGAGATGGTTCATCTATGTGGCGCCTGGGCTCTGACCTGCAGTCCATGTTCAGATCCCACTGATACCCCATTGGAGTGCTTCAAAGACCTGGTATTCGCCCAAGAACCAACATCCCCTTGGACATCGCTTGCACATCCAAGCTGCTGAAAATAGAAGAGAAGGCAGTGTAAGCGCTGGGAAGCAGTATTCTCAGACAAGCTTCTTCCTTGGTTCCTTGGGGGAGTGACTTCTACCTTCTCTCTCTCACCGGTGACCACTGCTTGTTTTTGGTCAAGGCACAGCTAGAGAGGTCTTTGACAGCTGTGGGCTTAAGTTTATTTTCTTTTGAGTAGTCACTCCTGTTAAAATTGGAAGTTAACAACACATTGCTTCTTAAACAGAATGATATCATTATAAAATTATCTCCACATAATTAACTCAGGATTATGCTTCATTCTAGTTAGCATGTAATCAAAGCCTGTTATGCGTTTAGCTATAGGAACATCAATTAATTGAAAAGGGTTAGTTAGAGCCTTCGCTCATCATAAGAATGCCCGTTCGTTCTTGTGGGAAGAGGCACACGGTGGTGGATTGGCTTGATGCAAGGGGTGTGCTCAGACTACCACCCACAAGTATGGGCTAGGGTGACCTTCAGTCAGGAATCTTGGTTTGAGACCTGGGGATGGGAGGTTCTCTTTTCTGTGTTTGGTGTGAGGTTGGCCTCATTACCATAGCAACCTCTATTCAAGGCAGAAAATGTCATTTGGATCATAAAGCAAGGTGCATGAAAAAGGTATATGTTTGTTACAAAAGCCCAAAGTAGAATGCCTTACCTTTTCTGAAGTCAAGAAGACCAGTGTGTGTGTGTGTGTGTGTGTGTGTGTGTGTGTGTGTGTGTGTGTGTGTGTGTTGGGAATGTGTATGCTGAAATAGGGGTAATGTGTGCTAAATGGGTGGAGGTTCTTAGAATGCTAGGGAGACCGTTGGTTCACTCACCAACCAAAAACAACAAAACAAAAACCTAGAATAGGGAATGGATTATAGCTCAAGAGGCCCCGCTTACTCAACATTCAGGAGCCCTGGGTTCCATACCCAGCACCAAATAACCTGGCCCTGGTAGTCCTGACTCTAACTCTGGGAAACAGAGGCAGGAGGATCAAATGGTCAAAGTCATCATTGACTATATAGGGATTGTGAGGACAGCCTGGGATAGCTGAAGCCCTGGCTCAAAAATAATAACACCCAGAAGGGAGAGCATACTCTATTTTAAAAAAAGAAAAGAAATAGCAGTTTCCCAAAGTGTGTGGAAGAAATATTTTCAGGAAGTTCTAGAAAGTCCTGCCATATCCCCTACTTTCTGTCACTGTCCCACTTTCTATGACCAGTGGGCTTTTCTTTCCAATTTCTTTTTTCTTTTCTCCCTTTCCTCCCCCTCTCCTCTTCCTCCTTCCCCCCTTTCTGCCCCTCCCTCTGTGAACAGATCAGACGATCCTCAAACATGTCTCTCCTAACTGTTGTATCTTCTATCATCCTTTCTCCAGTTTTGTCTCAATGTCTGCACAGACACCGCATTGGTTAGCAAAAGCAAGGAAAACATGGGTGACTGAAGCACCAAGGCACCTGCGCTGGATGGGCGCAGCTGTGAGCAAGGCTGGGGACTGGCCCGCAGAACAGGGTAAGCCTCCTGCTCCCGGAGTCTATTCAGCACCAGGCCTTTGTGCTGTTAGCTCACAAAAAGCCCTCGCAGGGAACCCATTAGGTAGATGTTCTTTCTGTTTGAGAAAGAATGACTCCACTCCCAGGGAGTCTATAACACTCTAGCTCAGAAAGTGAGCATCAGTGCTGGGATTTGAACACAGGGCTATCTGCTGTCAAAACTTGGGGATAGAGGTATAGCTCAGTGGCAGAGCACAGGCATAGATAACATGCATGTATACACATGTGCAACACACACGGACACACACACATATTTACTTGGTCTCTAACTTTAAAACAGCAACAACAAAGTCACAATAAAACCAAACTCTGGGGGTTGGGGATTTAGCTCAGTGGTAGAGCGCTTGCCTAGCAACTGAAAGGCCCTGGGTTCAGTCCCCAGCTCCGGAAAAAAAAAAAAGAAGAAAAACAAACAAACAAACAAACAAACAAAAAAACAAAAACTCTGTTGCTTTCCATAGACCCACCTTCCTTATAAAGCTAGGGACATGATAGAAGTATTTGCATAAACAACAAAACCAAGTGGTCCCCGGGGCACATGTAGGAGCCAGCCTTATGGGTTTGTTTGTTTTGGTGTGGTTGTAGGCTCCAATCTATCCCTATATGAACAAGCAAGCACAACTGGGGTGAGTGGAAGTTTTCAACTCTCACCTAGAGGTTTTAGCCCTGGAAGCTGCCAGGAGGCTGAAGTATGAGGGATGCCTTACTTTCAAGGTGCTCTGACAGCAGTGGAAAAGAGACTGAAGGGGAGGAGAGAGTGAGAAGGGGAAGGAAAGTGGGGAGTGAGACAAGGACTGGTTCCCTTTTTGCCAGGTGAGTTCTGGAGATGGGCAGTGATGATGGCTGCACAGCATTGTGGGTATTTGCAAGTGTGTTTATTATCACCACACAAAATATACATGGAAAACTGGTTAAGATGCCGAATGATGTCATTTTGCTGCAATAAAAATTGGAGGATGCAATTTTTTTGCATTTTGCTGCAATAGTAATAGCGGGGTGGTTCAGGCGCAGAATTTCACAAAAAGCTCGTAATTGTGCCCTTTCTCTTATTGCCTGGATATAATGAAACTCCATCCTTAATTTGGTGTATTACTGTTGTTGAGAATGGAGAGCCAAGCTCTCCAAACCCACAAGACAAGTTTTAGTCTAAAGGAGAAGCTCAGAAGCAAGACCCCAGGGCACCAAGGGGTGTCCTAGCGACCCGCGGAGAAGCAGGAGGGCTCATCCGGAGGGAGAGACAGCTCCTTGCACTGCAGCTGGGGCCTGTGACTACCCATCCAAGGAGGAGAGAAAAGAGAAAAGGAAGTTAGTGGAGGGGGTAGAGGTTGGAAAAGGGAGGAGGGCAAGCCAAGATGACAGAGCCTGACAGCCCCCTTCCAGACAAAGGACTTGGCGGGAGGCAAGAACCCCAAAGCGCCAGCAGAAAGGGGAAAAGCCGGCCCCTTCCGCAGGCAACGCGCCGGACCGCGCGGCCAAGTTTCAGGTCAGGACAGATGAGTCAAGCAGCAAGCAGTGCCGTGTCTGTTTTTCTTCCCCCAGACAGTCCTGCAAATAGTGACCGCCACCATTCCTCAACCCCACAGAGGACCCAAGGCTGGGTGGGACCTAACCCTTTCTGCCTGAGCTGCCCATTGAAACCTCTCTCCAAAGAACAAGTGGCGTGAGGCACAGACACGCAGGCCACTAGGCCTTCGGCTCTTCTCTTCTCTGTGTCTTGGGGGTGGGAAAGGCCTCTCTGGGACGCTTTCCAGGCTCTGGGGGTAAAAAGCCAGCCGGGAGGCAGTTTTCTCTCGGCTACTCTTTGTTTCTGCTCCAGGCGCTGCCCGGGACTCAACCCTGGAGGGGGCGGGACCCGAAGTTCTGCTTTCCCAGAAAGCTTCCCCGGTGTTCTCCTGGGAGCACAGATGGTCCCTAGGGCCAAAAGAAAGTTCTGCCCTTCGTTGGGAGTAGCTCGGCTTTGCTTGGGACCAGGCCTGAGCCTTACCGGGTCCTTGCAGCTATGCAGTCCTTCCCGAGGAACCTTGCTTGGGGTGGGGGTGGAGTGCCCTTAAATCCTTCCGAGAGGACTGGACCTCTGCTGAGGAGCTGGCAGTTTTACTGGCGGCCAGGATGAGGCCCGTACCATCACCACCAATAATGACACCATCCTTCGTTTTTCTTTCAGACAACAGCAAAGTGCAGGCTCACCACGCTTGATTAAATCATATAATTAGGAATTACTTTAATGAATATTATTACATTTCCGGTGATTTCAAGAATGCCCTTTTCTTTTCTATGGGCAGGCAGCATACGCATAATGAGGTATTTGAGGTTATTAATAAAAACAGGCATGGTCGTCTCAGGGTTCCAGCCTTGCAGCTGTGAGATGTTAAGGGCTTTACTTGCGAACGCGCACACCAGCACTCCCTGCTGTGCCCCTTGCTACCCTTAAGTCCTAGGGACCTCAAGCTACACCCCTCTGAGGCTCACCCCGCCTCACTAGTTCCAGGCATAGATACAGCCTAGCCCTCCGCAGGGATGGAACCAAGGCGCAAAGAAGGAGTTCCCAACCCCGAGGCCCTGCGTGGGGAGCCCCGGGATGGAAGTAGATCAGTCTTGGGAGGTGATTTCTGCCTACTCACGCAGTCTTTTCCTTCAGGGGTGGTGCCACAGTCCTGTGTCTACATCAGTCCTTATCAACCTCGAAGTCACAGCGGCTTCCAGTGGCAGGCTGTCGTTTTCGGTGGAGCCGGGACTCTTCCTAGGGGCTCTCGGGGGGAAGGACCCGGGCAAAAAGGGAGGTCGGACATTAAAGCGGGGGAGGGGGTCGGGGGGGGGGTCGGGAGACAGGATGACTTTTAGCTGCCAACAAATTCCAGGCTGACCTGGGGCAGGCAGGAACACTTACATACCTAGGGCCTGGGTGTTTGTGTACCAGATATACCAGTGCCAAGCAGCCCACATCCTCCTCCATTAGTCCTGTCCACTCAAGGGAAAACAAAACCCACAAACCAAACTTTGTGAAATCAAGTTTGTGAGATCAAGCTGGGTGTCACCCGGGAGTCTCCAAAGGAAGCACTATCCAAGTCCACATTGGACAGCCTTTGGTTGGAGTTGACCCCACCCCACCCCCTACCCCAGGTTTGGAGACAGTATAGGCCCCCAGATCCTACTCTTATGAGCGCTATTGTCAGACCAGGTAAGAGCACCTGATTGGTGCCAGCCCAGCTGCACTTTCTCAGTCCACTCCATTGCTGGGGCCAACTGAAGGTCACAGCTATCCCTGGTTGGATTGTCAGGTTCTCCCCAAGTTTCAGTGGGTTGTGGAGAACTATAGAATGAGCTCAGCTTGGGGGAGGCAGACACATACCCAGGCTATTGGGCAAGAGCGATTGAGAGTCAAAAAGCAAGGATTTCTCCACAGAGGAAATTTCCCTTCCTACTTGGGATTCCCATCTCCTACGGGGTGGCTTTCTAGCCAGGGCCCAGTGGCAGGGCTCCCCACCCATCTCCAAAGCACACCGCACTGCAGAGGCAGGGTTAGAATTGGAGGATTTGCAGTAGCCCCAAAGGTGCCTTGCTTTCCCAGTTAGTGGGAAGTATTTTTCTGCTCGCCCCAGACCCCAGACGAGAGAGCAAGTTGAGCACAGCCAAAGCTCCCGTGTAAGTTACCAGCTCCACTTACTTGCCTTTGAAGAAGAAAAAGGTAATACAGACAGGAGCCAAGAGTAACCAAGAACAGCAAGGATCTAAAGGCCCTTCTAGTTCCGGGCCCTATCACAGACAATACGGATAACCTGAAAACCCAGCATTATTGTCAGGGGTGTCTGCTCAACTGCCTGTGGAACTCAGGATTTCATTATCTTGAAGAACTGTACCCCTTCTCTCTACCCGCGGTACAGTTTGAAAAAAGGATGGGTGTTGCTATGCTTTTATTAAAAAAACAGGAGAGGCCAACAGAAAAATGTAAACTGTGACAGTGTTTTGAAGGAAGCTAAACCTTCAGAGATGGGGTCTTGAGGAAGGAACTGTGTCAACCTGACCCCCATGATGACCCTGCCACACTCCTGGGGAACAGAGGTTTTGGTGCCCTCAAAGTGGGTCCAATTCTCTTCCTTGCTGATCTCCTACCTGGCAGGAGCATTGGCCCAGCATCTATCTGCTGGCCTAGCCTGTACTGAGACGTCCTAGAAGGTCGCCCTTGGCAACAGACAATCCTCGACACTGAATTTCTCTTCCTGGGAGGGCAACACACACACAAACAAACAAAACTATTTTCTTTCCTTCATGAACTGCCTTAGATTCAGCTACTTTAGAGCTCCCTTCCCCTGAATCCTGCAGAGTTTGGTCCTTTGCTTTGGGGATTGGAAGTGGGAGAAACAAAAAATAGCATTTAGGGGAAGAGAACATCTCCTGAGGACCACAAGTCCTTCCACTGAGCTCATCAATGAGCACTTTCATCCAGCATTTATGGGCAGTGGGGAGGGGTTGGGGAGACCTGTTAGATTTCAAACATTGAGATAGTTCAGTGAACAGAAGCAGCATGTTTTAAATCATCCCTCTGTCCTCCATTCTGAGCTTACACGTTAAGTAGGCAAAGGTTGTTATTTAAAAGAAACAATATCGTTTTGTTTCTTGTTTCAAGGGTAGGTACAGCACCCAGGAGATCAACTCAGCCACAGACATGGACAAAGTCTACCTTCCATCCCCAACATTTCATAATAAAGAGTCGTTTCTTTTTATTTAGTATAACTTTCAGGAATTTAAACACACAAAAATGCACAGGTTGGAATGGTCACAATTTTGATAACCACAGTTGTAAGTAGGGAACATTCATCCATTTCAAATAAGATTATAAATATTTGATACTGTAAAATGCACATTTTATAAACTTAAAAAAGGACAAATTTGCTTCCTGCTAAAAGACATGTGTTTCACCGATCCCCAAGCAGAAGATGGTTATTCACACTCTTAAATTACAACTTCTGTTTTTATAGCTTCCTTTTCAGAAGGTTGGCACGAATATGTACAAAGAGAAAGTGTTGGCGCAGTGAAATAAAGAGGTTTAAGGCAAAGAGAGAAATCCACCATCAGTCCTCAGCAGGCAGCCTGACGCTCAGCTCAGCTGAGAACACCCTTGCCACTGTGCTGGCCCCAGGTGGACATTTGGACACCTTTTTCCCATACACTAAACAGAAGACATTGTGGAGTTATATATAATGTGTTTGCTTATATATATATGTACTTGGTGAGGAATATATTGAATATATTTAATTTACACAGTACCACACCTTCAAAAATAAAATGTATATTTTCTTTAAAAAAACAAAAAAGACAAAACGTGATAAGAAATTATTATTTACACATGTCCTTTAGATTCAGGAGGATTCGAGTTCCTTTGAAAGTCAAGGTAGCTTCGAGCTCCAGAACCCCAGCTTCACACAGGCCTGGGGTGTGCGTGCACATGCATACACAAGTATGTACACAAACATGTATGTACCATTCAAAAATAAGTGAAAAAGAAAAAAAGAGGAAGAAAAGGAAAGGGAAGACGATGCCAACTTGCTCTGCCAGGCCCCAAGACCCACCTCGGCGGGGGCTTTTGGATCAGGGCGAGCTGTCCTAGCAGCCTTCAAGCCTTCAGGGTACACTCGCACTGCTCCCCAGGCCCCAAGCGCTGCCTGCCCACAGCCGCGGGAGAGTTGGCGCTGGCAGTCGCTACGGGACTGTGGCGGGGACAGGGGTCATAGACACAGACGCAGACACTCGGTGGCTGCCAGCAAGGGCCTCTGTGGTGGTTGGGAAGTGAGGCAGTAGGAGGCAGAAGTGGAGAGGGGCTGGGAGGATCGATGGCCTGAATGGACTTCCTCAGACCTCAGCAAAAGAACTGTGCCCTCTCTCCCCACCAGAGCTCTCCATCACCACGCTGGCGCTTCCTACAGCGCTGTCCGAGCCAGCACAAAGCAAGCGGCAGAGCCCACAGACCAAATAGGAGCTATTTATTGGTTCACAGTCCTGTGAAATGCAGCAATAAAAATCTTTGGACTTCAGCAAGTTGTTTTAATTTTTTTTCTTTCGGGGGGGGGGAGGGTGTCCAATGTCCCAAAGTGGAGCTTAGGAGATTAAACAAGGGGGAAAAGAAAAAGAAACAGCCCCCTTTGCAGAAAAATAATAACAAATTAGCATAACCTCTTAAGCACAAAAAAAACCTCAAAAATATTTTATAGTCAGTTTTTTTGGATTATACACCATCTGTAAATTATATGTACATAGATTATTGTAGAACCATAGCTAATACACGGGTTTTTCACAGATAATGCTGGTATAATCTTTATACACTGGCCCTTTGTTCACGGTTTTTAAATTATTGCATTGTTTTGCGCGGTCCTAAGACCTGGCCGGTCGGCCCGCCCGCCCTGCTCGCCCTACTCGCTGTCCGACTTGCCCTCCTTGGCGGTGGTGGAATGGTTGTACAGGCCCTGCGCCATGAGGTGCACCGCCAAAGTGTTCTTGTTGCCCGTGGCTTTCTTGATTTTGGCCCGCTTGTTCTGGAACCAGATCTTGATCTGGGACTCGTTGAGGCTGAGCTCCTGCGCAAGACTTTGGCGCCTCTGCTCCGTCAGGTACCTGTTGGTCTGAAACTCAGCTTTGAGCCTCTGCAGCTGCTCAGCAGTGAAGGCGGTGCGCGGCCTCTTGTCCTCTTTGTTCGGGTTCTTCTTCTTTGGTTTTCGAGACCTGGGGCCTGGTTGGCATGGAGGAGAGAGGGCAGAGGTTACTGGCTGCTGGAGTCTACCTGCTTACCCACAACGCACTCATCCAAGCTCAGACTGCAGAGACCCCAGAGGGAAAATGACCTACCCACGGCCACACAGGTGGAAGAGCTTGCGCTGGGAGTTGGGGGTGGGGTGGGGTGATAGAAGCTTGAGGCTGGGCATGTGCCCACTGACCAGAAGGAAATGGGGGTTGTGAAAATGAGGTGGATTGGCAGATTTAGCTAAAAGGCCCATCACAAAGTGGGAGATCCTAATAAAAGCGAGCTGAAGGAACGTGCAACCAAAAACTTTCTGGCCTTGTTTGCATTTGTTTTTTCCTTCTCTCTTTCTAAGTCTATCCTAGCAAAAGGAGTGAGAGACAGGTGAGAGGAGATGGGGTAAGACTGAAGAAAAGAGTAGGCTAGTCAGTCAGGGGGAATCCTGTCCCCTTCCCTCAAAACCCCAACAGGACGCCAAAGGCAATAAAGTTCTCAGGAGGGACCAGGGCTGAGCTATCACCTGAGTCCCCTCCTGTGTGAGGCCTGGTGAGCCCAACTTTATTGTTTTGTTGAAAGACTTCAATGGCGCTATGCTTTACTGAGCCGCTGCTAACTCCCCCTTCGTCCTTCGGTCCAGGAGAGGGACCTGGCTCCTCAGGGTTATGGAGTGCTGACCTCGGTGGCCTATCCCTCTCACTTTCCACCCCAGACCTGGGGCTGCCTCATCAGAAGCAGGCTACCCAACTGACCTTGGGCAAGAACGTAAAGGGTGAGCCACCCGACAGCTTCCTCACAATGGGTTCCTCTTTTGGTCCCTCCCTCTTCTGCCTACGGAGTGGTCAGTGTTTGGGGCAAGTGTGGTGGGTGGCGTGGTCGGTCCCCGGACCGAGCTTTCGAAGGGTAAAGTGGTAGGAGTCTTGGGATAGAGGGTCTCTTTGTCGGGGTCACAAGGTTCATAGGCCGCGGGAAAAGCCAGCCAGGCCACCGGCTAAAACCTGAGACCTTCTTTCTGGGTCTTTCTCTGTGCTAGGAGTGTGAATCAACTTTGGAGACATTATGCGGCCCCTCCATCGAGGTCCCTTCCGCTAGAAGCGGAAGAGGCTGGAGAGGGTCGGACCATCCCCCTTCAGGGCCAGGACCGAATGCGCGGTCTTGCGTTGTGGGGATGGTGGAGGAAACTGGCAGTGCGGCCCAGACTCCTCCATCCGCTACTCACTCAGTGCGGTGCCCACTCTGGCTTCAGGGGCAGCTAGCAGGGCTGTGGCGGGTGAGGATTCCCTCGCCTCCAGCCAAGCGGATCCCGGCACTCTTACCGAAGGGCAAACCCAGTAGGGTCTTTGAGCACACAGAGGACATCCAGGGCGGTGCAAATCCAACCCTCGGCGTTTCAGGTGTACCCATGATCACACACACACACACACACACACACACACACACACACACACCATACAGTCAGTAACCTTCACATCCATGCTGAGTATGAAAGCGCACCCTTGGACCTGGCTTACACCCGGCCACTGAGGCTTCTAGAGTCACGGGCCGAACCTGGGACCCTCGGAAGATACTAGTACAAGAGGGTGAGACCACGGGAGAGGCCTGGACTGCTCAAACCTGACCTCCCTCCCCACTTCCGGAGCGGATCTCAAACTCTCCTCGTTCCTTTCACGGGAAGAAAGAGGGCTCTGTCCTCTAGTTTCCTCCACCCTGGGGTTCGCGTTCTGCAACACACATCCCAGCCTCCGCAAACTCCTATTTCTGAGAAAGAATATCTGAAAACCATACTTTCGGTTCCTCTTCCTGTGAATTCTCTTTTAAAAGGCAAACACTTATGGGACTTAGGGGAAACAGAACCAAATCTCGGCAAGTACCCTCTGCCTCTACATTCTTTCTTAAATGCCCAGGAAAAAAAACCTTACTTACAGGCAGGAAAGGAATTTCGTTAAGCCTAGGGAAGCTGCGAGGCGAACTACGCGGGCCATCCGGCAGGATTCCCGGGCCGCCAGGGCTTGGCGAGGCCAGTACTCACTCTCCGGCGCCTCACAAAGCCAAGCGCGACTCAAGGCCAGTCGGCTTTGTGAGCCTATATGTTAATTAAATATTAACAAAGGAGGGAGGCGAGAACAATAGAGCAATTTCGGGTCTAGCAGCAAAAAACTAGATTTCAGTAGACACACACAGGGTGGTGCAAGAAGGCAGCCAAGAGGGACTCAGTCTTGCTCTGAACACCCGTAGTGTTGCTAAAGGACGCCCCGCAGAAGAGCTGAGGATTGGGGGTGAGCGGGGCCTGCCTGGCTCAGCTCACTCAGATCCCAGACAAATGAAACCCATTGCTAATGGCGCTTCGCTTTCTAACCACAGGCCCGCGTCTAACGCAGCTTGTCGTTTCTACACGGTCTTAAAAATTATAAACGAATGGACAAAATTTGCCCGAAACCTCACACCCCTTCTGGAAGCTGTCTCCTTCTCACTCTTGCTAGCACTATAAAACCCATAAAGGTTCTTTCTGCCTGAGTAAAGGAGGCTCTGAGATATTTGCACCTTCTCCAAGCCGCGCGCGCGCGCTCGTAAGGATGGTAGGTACTACAGGATTCCTTAGATAAACTGGCAAAAAGGAAAGGGTGCCCAGTTTTCGCCGTTTTCGTGTAGTTTTTCCTCTGCTCCTTCGCAGCGGTCACATCAGGCCAAGAATGGAGTAGAAGAGCACCCAGAGTTGTTCTGGGCGACTATGGGCCTGAGGATAGCAGAGAGTTTACAGGGTCCAGGAGAGAGAGAGAGAGAGAGAGAGAGAGAGAGAGAGAGAGAGAGAGAGAGAGAGAGAGAGAGAGAGAGAGGCGTGAGAGATACCGTGAGAGAGATGAAGAGAGAGACTGAGATGTCTTTTTTACTGTCCTAGGGTCTGTATGTCCTTCCAACTGCCTGGCTGCTGCTTTGTGCTGCTTTGGTGAGGAGTGTGTGTCGTGTGTGTCGTGTGTGTGTGTGTGTGTGTGTGTGTCGTGTGTGTGTGTGTGTTTGTGTGCGTGAGTGCGTGCGCATATGCAAGAGAAAATGAGATTCTTTTCCTCGGTGTAAGTTCACTGGGAAGCGCCCTCCCTAGCCCCGCGGGCCTCCCCTTGGCGGGCTGGGTCCCATGGGCTCACCTGAAGAAGGCCGGTCAGAGTAACGTGTGCAGTAGACCCAAGCCGGCCAGAGCATGGGCTGCGCGCCCAGGGTGGCGCTGGCTTGAGAGCTGTCCGAGTCGGAGCTCACCGACAGGTCACCTCCGCCCAAGCCCCGGGCCTTGAGCGCTCCATCCAAGGAACCCCCCGGGTCTCCGGGTTTTTTAGCACCACCGTGCAGCGACAGCGTCTTGGAGCCGCCTTCTCCATCGGCCGCAGGGTCGCCGGAGGCACCGGAGAGCGGCCCTCCTGCACTGGGTGCGCACGCAGGGTTCGGTCGGGACTCCCTGGCGCCCAGGATCTGCTCGGCTCCGCCTGCGCCGCCGCCTCCCTCCGTACTGCCAGCGCCGCCTTCGCCTCCCCTGGCTCCGCCCGCGCCGGCACAGCAAGTCCCCGCATCCTTTCGGCGGCCGAACTCCGGTCGTAGGATGTTATCGATGAAGAAGTTGGTGATGCGATGCGGATGCTGGTGGTTGCCTGGCGCCTGCAGGACCGCGGGCAACATCAGAGCACGCCGGCGGCCGGTGTCCGAGTCGCTCGGGCTGCTGCCGCCTCCGGAGCCGCCGCCGGGGCTGGGTTCCGGCTGCCGCTGCGCCTCCGCCGCCGTCTCGCTGGACTTGGAATCCTTCTCCTCCATGCTTTACAGAAAATCCCAAACCGCCTCTTCACCGGCCCACCTCCAAAGCGACCTCCGGCCGATCGGTGGCACACAGCGAGCCCCGCGCGCCCCTACCCAGCCGAGTCCTCCGAGCGCGCGAGCGGCGACAGTGGCCAGGGCTGGAGTCCTACAGGTCGCCGGGCGTGCTCGGAGCCAAGCCACGTTCGGATCCACGGAGTGCGTTAGCAAATCACCAGTCTCCGGGTGGGCCGGGACGCGGGGCGATTCAACCGAGGCTGGTCCTGGTCTTGGAGACGCACCCGGCTCTAGATGGTCACCGCACTCAGCCGGGGACCCGGGACGCCCGTGCGGCTCCGCGCTCCTCTTGGTGGCCAGCAGCCTCGGGCTCCTGCGCGGCCGCCTCGGCCACCGCCGAGCGCATGCAGGCAGCGCGCCGTCCGCGCTCACCGCCGCTCGGACCCGCTTGGGCAGCCACCGCTCGGCCGTCGCCACCCGCCGGTCCCGGCCGACCCTCGAGGCTGAGGGGCGCGGGCTCTCAGCACGCACGCAGGCGCCAGCACGCACATGGAAGCCCGTGGGCCCGCGCTGCGCTCTGCCCGCCCCGGGGCTCCCCGCGCCAGGCCGCCGCCCCGATGCGGGCCGGGGCGCCCCACGGGCGAGCGCCTGCGCCCCCGCTGAGCCCCGCGTAGCCTCGCGGCCAGAGACGCATGGGTGGGGGGCGGGAGGCCGGGCCGGGCAGGGCCTCCCGCGCTCCCTCCCTCCCGGTCCGCGCGCCCTCGCCGCCTTCGCTTTCGCGCGGGCTCGGGAAAATTTCAGGCCACTTAGCGCAACCTGAGACACTTTCACTCTGGATTTTTGTTCTTATTTTTAACAGAGCCCCCTCAAGTGACGTCGCAGGCCGGTCTCCTGGACACGTGCCTCGGGCCAATGGCCGCCGCGCCGCGCATCCACGTGACGCGCCGGCGGCAGCTTGGTGACAGGAACCGCCTGCCGCCCCTCCCCCTCCTCCGCCTCCCCTTACCCCCTTAAAGCGGCCCTGTTCAGGGCTCCCGACGCGGGAGCCGGTAACCCAGCCAGATCTGCCGCCGAGTCAGTTGTGCTCACTCGCGCTTCTCCCATCTTCTCTCTGTTAGAGAAACTGAGGAAGCTTGCGACAGTCCCGCCAGGTCACTGCTACACATAAGTGGACACGCGCCGAAAGATCATTATTTTTTTAACATTCCCATATTGTTTACGGTAGGGCGAGATCCCACAATTCCTTGCACAAAATGCATAAATAAGATTAAATGAGCTGCCGAGATACAAAGGGAGGTTTGCGACCCGCTTTCCTTGTTGGTGGAGAGGAAAATTGTCACTTACAGTTGACTTTGGTTCCCTGGCAGCCTGCAGTCCTAATCTCCAGGCAAGAGCATAGTACTCCTGCAGAGTCCTACTCTCAGCGTGCATGCTGTGCTCCTGTGCAGGAGACTCAGGCTTATGAAAAGATTCCACCCATGGACAGTGGCTCCTCAGGAACCTCAACATAGATCTTTATCTATGCCAGAATACACTTTAGTGCGCCATTTACGGAAGGAGAAATAAAGGGATTCTTTGAGAAGGGTTATAACATGATCTTCTATTTTAGAAACGAGTGATGACTGCTTAGCCAAACCCCCATCCATCCATCCCACACATGATCCTGAATACAGGCTGTACACACACACACACACACACACACACACACACACACACACACACACACACACCACAGAGGGGGGAGTCATCAGGACTCCAACTCCTACACTGAGCCACCAGGCCGCCAATCTCATTACCTTTGTCTTAAAACGTTTAAGCTGGTTTTGCAGAAAGCAAGGCTAATTGGAAGAACAGGAATGCTGTGATAGGTGGGGCCCCATTTGTTTTCCCTTTCTCTTGTCTTTATTCCCCTCTAACCTTCTCTCCAGTTGCTGATAGAATGATCCTTCTCTAGTCTCTTCCCTCCACACCCCTCAGGGTCCTTCTAGTTTGCTTTTTTCTCCCCTACCGAAATACTGGTTACCACAGGCTCACTTGTCCGTTTAAAAAAATCATTTTTGTGGAAATATATTAACTCTGAGAAACACCCAGAAGGGCCGCTGAGGGGGCACAGGAGGGCTGGCATAATAATAAAAGTCCTCAGAATGCCTAGGTCACATCAGAGGGAGGTCCCATGCTTGCCTCGCTTGGTGGCTGGTCCCCGCCTGCTGCTATTCATAAGTCCTGCTTGTTGGCTACCACACCTGAAGCCCACCTTAAGGAACTGCAGGTCCTGGTGAAGGGCTGGCAGCACCCAGGCATGGAGGCCTGCCAGGGTGTCTGGAGGCTGGCAGTTGTGTCTGGACTTGGGCACCCACACTTAGTCATGCCCTCACTGTACACACACGTCTACCTGGCAGGTTTCAGCAGGGACAATAACTCCCAAGGGCTGCTCCAGAAGAAGTTAGCCCACACAGACACCTACCCCCCCCCCCAGAAGTTTTAGGCTCACACTGCTGGAGGTGGTAGGTGCAAGTTGGTACTGGGAACAGACCTGGTATGTGGGAGGAATGGCCACCCTGTACTTATGACTCTATTTTTCTCATCTGAAGGCATCCTCACCAAAGTTTTTGACTAAGAAAATACCTGCTGGGTCCTTCCTAGGTAAGGGACAGACAAGGCAGAGAAAGAAAGATGATAAACCTCAAAGTCTACCTACCTTCATGAACATGGGACCAGTGGGTGGGTTAGGGAACATCCTTATGAATAAAACCACTTGAGACTTGAACTATCACCAGCCAGCGAATGGCCGCTCTGATTTCTTCTTGTCTCCTAAGCTGGACCCTAAGAGTCACTATCAAAGCTCCCAGATTCCTGCACTGATTCCAAGTTCATTCCCTACCTGTCCCATGAAAACAATTAGGCTCTCACCTGATGTGTTTTTGCATTTCTTGGGAGCTTCTGCCCCATAGATTGTTCAGGCTTTAGGTAAGCCCAAAGGACGGTTCTGCCCTCTCCCCTGCCCCAGACTCAAATTCAGGTCTGCAATGGAGAGCCTGAAGAGCATTGGCTGCAGCGCCTAGGCTGGTCCTGATCCAGGTTCTCTCTCTCTCTCTCTCTCTCTCTCTCTCTCTCTCTCTCTCTCTCTCTCTCTCTCTCTCTCTCTCTCTCTCTCTCTCTCCCTTCTCCCACCCCCATGGGCAAGTCCAGTTAGGCCTAGAACACAAACGAGTTCTCAGGTTGCTCCCAGAAAGGAGGGGCTGAAAGTAGGAGTGAGGATGGTGAAGAAAGAATAGAGAAATCCAAAACGAAATCGCGAGGTGGCTGCTGGGCTACCCAAAATGAAAACTCCAGCAAAGAGTTACCCTTAAGAACCGGCGCCAAGCAAAGGGCGGGGACTCTTCCCAAAAGGCGAAGCTGAGGTAAAGCTACTTTACACCGTAGTGCACTGGGGTTGGGGAAATCTCAAGTATCACAGCTTCCTGGCTCTCAGGAGGCTTCAAGTGCGTTTTTCGGGGTTCAATCTGGCCTTTTGCATTTTCTGGGATGGGGCGGGGTTCTTTCTGGGGGTGCCTTGGAATACACTTTGCCAGATCTGTTCCACTCCGGGTCTGAGAAGCAGGAGATGCTAGTAGCGTCTTAGTTCGGCTCAGACACAGCGCTCGCAGGCTCCACTCGGCTTTGAGTGCTCCATGGCCACAGAACTCGGTACTCTATTAAAGGAACAAGCAGCGGCCATCTGTCCCTCTCAGAGCGTTTCTGGCAGCTCTGGCTTCAGAACACCGTTTTCCTTTTGCATGTACTAGGGACCAGCACTGGGCCCGCAAACACCCGCTTCCATGGAACTCTGCTCCGACTGTGTGTCCGAAGCTAGCGGACAAAGAGCGGCCTCCGAGGGCACAAAGGGGAAAGCGGCGTCCACACAGCGGACTTAGTAACTCTGAAGAGGGTTGCAATTGAAAGTCGCTGCCACAGATGCTGATGCCCGGTTGCATCCAGCCTCGCGGGCTTTTTGTTTTGTTTTGTTTTCCCAATTCTGGAGATGGAGCCCTGGGAAGATGACTTTCTCGGCCCTTCTACCTTCCCTCACTGTCCTCCCTGTTCTAGGTGCTAACTCCAAGAGATAACGTAAGCAGTGGGAGCGAGATCTTGTCCTTCGTTCGGCAGAGAAGGTGACGCAGCTCCAGAGAACGACATCTTGCCCCTAGCAAAATCAGGCCGGGTTAGCCAGCCCTGCACCTTGGCAGGAGTTGAGGCCGGCACTCTGGGCCTTGGACATTGGGTGGGAAGTTAGCCGGCATCAGAGAAGCCTCCATCCGTGAAGCAAGCAGCTCACCGGCTTCTGATGCTGCCATTGCCTTTGCCTTCAGACAAAGGCCAACATCAAAGAATGGCAGGGAGGACAAGTGCAAGGGACATGGAGGTCAAGGTTTTGTGTCTGAGCTCACCTGAGATAGAACAGGCCTGCAGAGTGTGATCTAACTTAGACAAATCTCCAGATAACTCCAGAAAGGAGGAGGTTAAACTGCATAGAGACAGGCCTGGAAAAGTGGCTGGGGCACAGGGCCATAATCTGTTCAAGCCTTAATCTTTATGTCCTGGACTTTTTAAGAACAGCCTGCAGGCATGGTAGAGCTGGGTCTGTGGGTTGGTGCTGGCACAGGGTAGGCTCCTGAGCCTGACACAACGCTGCCCTATCAGTCTGCTACAGCACACCAGAAACATCCGGGAAAGTGGCATGACTCAAATAGAGCTCCTTGGGTATCATGGGAAGTGTGTGTTTGTGTGTGTGTGTGTGTGTGTGTGTGTGTGTGTGTGTGTGTGTGTGTATGTGTGTGTGTGGTGTAGGGCCCACTGAAAGCATCCTTTAGTCCCAGACACAGGGAGACAGTCGGGAGAGCCAAAAGGAAGATGCATTGGGTAGGCAGATTTCCAAGACCTAGGGAGGGATACAGAAACTACTTTCAACCAGTGTCTCCTGCAAACTGCTTCAGGGAGGATCTCCAAATTGCTCTGCAGGTGCTGGTACACCCTTCCCCACCACCACCCAGGCTTCTTTGGGTTATCTTCTCTACCAGGAGTCTTGGCTTCTCCTTGGCAAGTCCAACTTCCTCATGTTACCTTCAGCTGTCCACTTTCTTGCCAGTACTCTTCCTCTGCTGCACTGCTAGTCTTCATCATGGCCAAATGTGGAACCTGGGCTTTCACCACTGCTCTGAAAGCTAATACCGAATCCAAACAGACTTACACCATGCCCACAGAATTGGGTTCTGGTTGGACCTTGCATGCCTGTCAAGTTAGAATCGTGAGGCGGTAAGAAGCCCAGGGATGGATGGTGGAAGTCTGCGAATGACATACAGGAGGAAAGTGGAACCAAGTCACCAAGTGACTGTACCCTTGTGCTTCGCTTACAACGTGGCCCTCTAGGAATAGTCTGAGGTCATGTGTCTCCCCTCAATCTCATTATCTGTACAGATGGTGAATACCCATCTTCTTCCTCTTTATCTTAGGGGGGAAAGCCAAGACGTCCAAGAAAGAATTTCAGTGTAGTTTCACCTCATCGAAGAAGCTTCTCTTCGGGCCAGGTGTTAAGAGAGGCAGCTTTCTGGATTCCTTTGGCAAGATAACAGTATTCCTATATACACAGGTTTAGTGTAACCATGTGGGTGGGCCCAACTGAACTACCTACAGCTGTTTACATACTAACCTCGCTCCCTGGGAGAAGATGGAACCCAACCGTTATCCCTTTACCAAAAGAAACATCGCTGCACTGTGCTCATCGTGTACAGACTTGATTAACTTGAGGGAGAAGAACTTTTAAATGAATGAATTAAAACAATATAATTAATTCATTTCATTTTATAAAATATGAAGATGTGACTAAACTGTGTTTTCAACTCTTTTTACATTTGTTAAACTGTTGAGGAATTCCTCTGAGACTAGCAGTTGATAATTTCTTTAGCGTACTTTTCATTGACCTGTACAAATACTTAGATGTGCAGTGTGTGTGTGTGTGTGTGTGTGTGTGTGTGTGTGTGTGTGTGTCCCTGCACCCAGGCAATTCCAGTGTTAACTTCAGAAGCAAATGCTATCAAAGCGTGGAGACCTTCTTCAAGCACAAAGTCTCAGTCTTGACCTTCATGGACTCATTCAAATGGTCTCCAGTGTCACACCTCTAGTCCCCAGTGTTTGCCAAGGCCCAGCCTACTCTGGCCAGATGTCCTGTCTCACTGCCAGCAGGGATGAAGAGTCACCGCATGCCTCCAGGCTTGGTTCACCTCTTTACTCCCTTCCCTTTACCCCTGGCTCCAAGGAAAGCAAAACCCAGAAACGATCTCCGCTCTCCGCTCTCGCTGGGAGCCTCTCCACGTTGAGATAATATTATGTCGGGTGTTTGTGGATTTTGTGTGTCTCTCAGCAGCTAATCCTATAAGACAAACAACCTCCACTCGGAAAACATGAGAGAGCAACTCTACACCGTTCGGAGAATTAGCAGGGCCTGGAGAAAGAAACGGGATATGGCAAGGATATCCCGCGGTAGTAGCTAATGCCACCACATTCCTGAGGATTTTCACTCCCATCCAGCAGGACCAAGAAACTCGAGGTGTTCTAATTAGATGCCCATTTTCAGTTCACAGTCTGCACTGTCAGGGCTGACCTTGGAAGCCCTGGGCGGTCTCTGAATTGCAGGTGTTGGGCGCCTGGGAGGGGATATCTCTGGACGCTTTCTGCCTGGACCCGAAATGTTGCGTCCTAAAATATCATAACACATCCACAAAGCAAAGCACAGACTTCTCAAACAAAGGTCACACACTTAGGGACACTTAGTGCTTTTGGCCTTCTACTCTATATACAAGTTCAGCGGAGCCTCTGTCAAAGCAGTCCAGCACTGGATGCTGTCTCTTTGGGTTGGAAACCTTATCGCAGAGGTTTTCTCCTGAATCAGAGACCAAAACAGATTTGAGTGGAAGTCCCCCCAAACAAAAACAAAAACGTGAGTGTAAGGCCAGGGCCCCCGAGAGAGCAGCCTAATTGCAAACTTGTAACCCTTTGGCTCCGGGAAAATTTTTCTTATGTTAGAAACTTCTGGAAAACACAAAACCAAGCGACAGAAAAAGCGACCCTACTGTGTGAAGGAGAACTCCCTCTCTGGGGAACCAGGTTCTTGCAATCCTCGAAAGTGAGGGTGGAGTGGGAAAGGCGCTGGGCACAGGCCTATCCTGGGTCTTGGCATAGAGAACAGGCGCATCCCCCGGCACGGCACCCCCAGATGTCCCTTCCACAACCCAGAGCGGGAGGAGAGGAGCCCCACACTCCCTGCTCTCTTCTAGAATGACCCGACATTGCCGAGCGGAGCACAGGGCTCTTCTGGCCAGCGGGAAGCCAGACCATCGGGACTAGCGAGGATGCAATGGCCGTATGCTAAGGTTAGCCCGGTGAGCTCATCCAGTGCACATCCACCGGAGCTGACTTCGTGCTGCTAGGGTGGATGGCGGTGCCCGTGGGTTGATGGGTCCAGCCTCTCCTCCCCAAATTAGAAGTCTTTCTAGAGCTCAGCCGCTCTTTCCGGTCTCCTAATCCCACTTGCCCCATCTCTCTGCTTTACCCTGTTGGTTAGGGGAACTACCTCGTTGGAGCTTTTAGTGTACAACTCCTAGCGCGACGTTGAATAGTTTTCTCCAAGAACGGAGAAAATCAAATCATTGTAGCTATCCATCATTCACTCATCTGCCCCGGGTCCTGGGCAAGCAGTTTGAGAGTGATTCCTACTGACTTCAGCGAGGTGCGGGGGAGGGAGGGAGGGAGGGAGGGAGGGAGAGAGAGAGAGAGAGAGAGAGAGAGGGAGGGAGGGAGGGAGGGAGGGAGGGAGAGAGAGAGAGAGAGAGAGAGAGAGAGAGAGAGAGAGAGAGAGAGAGAGAGAGAGACGGATGGAGGGAGAGGGAGGATGGGCATGAGGGTCTATAGTTGCCTCCCCCCTGGCTTGAAGCAAGATGCTGTGGCTGAGCCTTTTAGGGAGGAGGAGTTCCAGGCGACGCCACAGCGGGAGCCAGGCAATCAGAACTAAGGACTTGACTCCAGAGCTTTTCCTGGGAGGCAAAAGCCAGTTCTCCTCCCCCCTTCCCCCAAATCTCGTGCCTTGAAGGCTGACTGGAAACGAGGGATGCAACAGGAATGAGACCCCCCTCCCCTTACCCCCACCTCCAACATGGAGGAACCGGTAGTCGCGGATTTGTGAATGAACCTCTGAGCTCTTCCCAGCTCACAGATCAGAGGGCTGTGCTCGCCCCACCGACGTGGTCCAATGAGCGGTTGCAATAAGTGCTTAGCGACAAAGTTGGGGCCACCGCGCGGACTCCACGGAGCTGCGCTGCGCAGGGCCGGACAGCCGAGGGGGCCCGAGCAGAGACAGCCACTTCAAAGCCTCTTGTCAGGGCTCAGTGAAAGTGGCCCTCTGGGGTGGCACGGTCTGCTGCCCCACCCATCTGAAAGCTAGAAGGCTCTGAACACGGACCTGGTGTCACAGAGCCCGCTGCACCCCGCCCCCTCCCCCACCCCCACCGTGCGTCTTTGAGTTCTCGAGATCCTGGGTAAAGGCTTATAGCTTATGACCTGATCCGGCTGCTTCCGGAACGAAGGTCTCCTCGCAATATCTGGCCCTCATCACAAAATCGCATCTTTAAAATTAACGTCACTGATAGCCTCTTTGGTGTCCTCCTGCTGGAGGAGGGGACAGAAGGAGAGGACACCCACACCTACCCCTTGTGCAGACACCTCCTTCCCACCTCTCTTTTAGCTGAAGGTCCTGCTGCCCCTTTAGAGAAGAATCGATCCGCCTATCGACCTGAGCGCGCGCACGCGCGTTACCAGGCAGGGCTCTCTCCCTAATCAGTTGGATCTCAGTGGCTTTTTAGTCTCACACCTGGGAAGAAATGTTTCCCTCGTAGTAATTGCCTCCTGAGCACCCTAACATGCAGATTTTAAGTTTGTATGTTTTCCTAAAGAACCTTGGAGAAGGGGGAGGCAGGAGAGGGGGCGAGAGGGAGGAGGGAGAGGTCAGAGGTTAGGAGGGATTACGGATCGGCGCCCCTTCTCATCCTCAGTGGCCCAGAGGGGAAATCACTGTAGCAAGGGATCCTGACACCTCGTTAAAAAGCTATTGTTTGGGAGAAAGGGCTACCATCCAATGAAGACACAAGATAAAGTCTAAATGACTAAACGTCTGGATGGATGGGACAGGGAAGAGGGACCTAGTCGGAAAGGTATGCACAAGGGGCTATTTTCTTTCCCTTGGACCCATCAGGGCAAGCTTAGTCCAAATGTAGGAAATGGACACTCTATCCAGGATGAGCAATAGGGCCTGGTTAGGGCTTTGCTGGCCAGGGAGGCAAATGACTGGAACTCGGCTATGCTCCGCCCACTTCCCAACGTCCCCCCCACAACCCCACGCACACATTAAATTCTTTCAGCCTGCTAAATCATTCTCCGTCACTTCCCCAGCCACAGGAATGGATCAGATGCTGTGGCAGCAGAGGGAAAGGCAAAACACGCAAATTTGATTTCTCCTCCTGAACTTGACCATTTTCCCCTAACCCATTTCTGTCATCCGCCAAAAAGGGGCGGGGCCTTGTCGTTCCATCAGATCGCTGCCCAACCATCTCTCTGAAGCAGCTCAGAAGTGGACTTGTCTCTGAGCCTCTCCCTGGAAATTCTAGTGGGATTTTGAGTCCGGTCCCCTATCCTCCAGTAGCCTTTGAAGTCTTTCCTACTGGCCCAGCTGCCCTAGCTCACGTTTTACCTAGAAGGCCTGAGACTCCACCCTCTGCTTCCCTTGGTTTGCCAAGGCAGCCTGGTCTGATCTTGACAGACCTAGGCCTCCAAACCATTTCCTGGGATGGAAAAAGGGGGGTGGAGGGTGAAAGTGAGGTGTGGGGTTGTCCTTCAATCATAGCTTTTTCTGATTCGCTAGAACATCCTCCCTGTGGACCTTTGGACACAGACTGATCTAGAGAGACCATGACAGATGCCCAACTTGAAGGTATACGCATGTAGCCTGATTTCTGTTAGGCTTACTATTAGAGATGAGCTCCTGGAAGTGAGGTGTGGATGGCATGCAGCAACAGGGAACCAACACCCCCAAACCTTTTGGGTTCTTTGTTTTGTTTTGTTTTGTTCTTCTAGACAGGGTTTCTCTGTGTAGCCTTGGTTGTCTTGGAATTCTGTAGACCAGGCTGGCCTCTGCCTCCCAAGTGCTGGGGTTAAAGGCACCACCACTGCCCGGCACATTTTGGTTCCTTTACACAGGTAAAAGTTTATGTGGATCTGAATGCACTTTTTTTTTTATAAATTTATTTTTTAAGATTTTATTTTATTGTATGAGTACACTGTAGCTGCCTTCAGACACATCAGAAGAGGGCATCAGATCTCATTACAGATGGTTGTGAGCCACCATGTGGTTGCTGGGATCTGAACTCAGGACCTCAGGAAGAGCAGTCGGTGCTCTCAACCACTGAGCCATCTCTCCAGCCCCTGAATGCACTTTTTAATGATACTCCTAGATTTTATGTGCATTGGTGTTTTGCCTACATATAAGTCTGTGTAAGGGACTTGAAACCCCTGGAATTGGAGTTACAAATAATTGTGAGCTGTCTTGTGGGTCCTGGGAATTGAACAGGCCTTCTGGAAAGGCAGCCTTAACTGCAGAGCCGTCTCTTCAGCCCTACAATACACTTCACTTTTACCCAATATGTCTTGATGAACATTTGTCTTAGTATCCCAAACAATAGACACTTAGTCCCAAGACTTTATCACTTCATCGTGGGCTGGCTTTTAACAGAAGACAGTAGGCTTATCACTTCTGCTGTGTAACTCATTGATACACAGGGAGGAAATCCTGGTGCCTCTGTAGCAGGACGGCGCATGTCACTTTCAGGGTTAGGTAACATTGAGCTTTCTGGGATACCACATCAAACTTCAACCAGTGGCAACCATCCTCCTTCACTCTTTCCTCCTCCCCTTCCTCCTTCTTTCCTCTCCTTTCCATTCTCTTTCCTCTCTTCATCCCCTGTCCCCTGCCTTTTACAGTTCTAGGGGTTGAATCCATGGTCTTGCACATGCTAGGCAAGTAAGTATTCTACCATGGAGTAACCCTGGCCCTCTCTACTTCTTATTTTGAGACAGAATCCAATTTGTCCAGGATGATTTGCTAGCCTCCTGCCTCCGTTTTCCAAGGAGATGAGGTGACAGGCTTGAGTCTCCAGAACCTGAACATGCATCTGGATCTGGCCTGTTGCATCAGGACCTCCAGGCCTCTCTTGCACTCTCTGTGGCTCCTTTGTAACCTCACATGCATGGACCACGCTGGAGGAGCAGGATCTCCTGTCCGTGGCCTTTGTGCCTCTGCACACTCCCGGTTCTCTGGTGTCCACTGTGGGGACAAGTTACCCAAGGACATTTTATCTCAGCTTCTTCCTTTAAAGGGAAGTGTCAGGAGCAAACACCCAGGTGAGCTGGAAATTTAACGGACAGCTGTGAAGTGCTTTTTCCTCTCAGAGGTCCCTTGCACCAGCTTTGTCCTGGCATACATGTGTGTGTGTGCATGAGCACACGTGCACTGTCTGTCCGCCCATTGACCCCTGAACTTCCAAGTTAAGCCAGCCTCACATCTTGCTCCTGGGTCAGGTCCCCTCAATGCCTGTTAGGCCAGAAGGTCAAATCAACTAGTGGAAGGCACAAGGTAGCCTGAGTCCCACCTGCAAAGGCCCTTCTGTGTAGGATGACAGTCACAGGTCCAGAGAACAGGAAACAGACATTGTTACTGGAGGTTGCTATTCTGTCTACAGAGACACACAGGCAGGCTGTGTCTATGTGAACCTGGCCTCACCTCTCTCTTTTGTCATGTGACACGAGATCCAGCTACCAACTGAGAGTCGTCTGTATCCTGGGGTGTGGTTGTGCCTGTGGGTCTGTAGCATTTGGCAGGAATGTTCTGAGCATGCGTTGTCCTGTGGCTGCCTCAGGTCCTGTGAGTACGCAAGCCAGTAGCCAATGCTGATGACCTCTGACCATAGGAGTGATCCTTACTAGGTGTGGGGAAGGGGTTACTCTGAAAGCTAGATGTTATTCTCGGAAATCTCATTGCATCCTGAGTGCTGAACATACCCAAAGAATCTCCACTTTCCCAGGCTCCTTGGCTCATGCTGTGCACACAAAGATCTAGCCATTGCTGTTCTGGACAGAAGCAGCTGTTGGAACTCTCCTGACCCTGTGTCTCCAGTTCTCCCTGTGGTCCCAGGAGGAGGAGAGTCTTCTGACTTTGCCCACAGCAACTGTGCTCCTGGTAGAGAATGTTCCTGACTTAGCACAGAAGGAAAGGAAACGACAGCCAGGACTTGAGTCTGCTCCTGCAGTGCTCCAGAGGGGGCCAACCACACTCCTACTCACAGATGCTGTCTCCTGGTGGGCTCGCTAATGTTAGACCAGAGGTACAGAATGGAATCAAACACCCACGTCATTAAATAGCTAGCAGCCCTGGCCAAGTCCCAATCCCCTGTCTGAGCACCCAGAAGAAAGATCTGTTGTAGGATTCCCAGGAATCCTGATAGAACTGCCCACGTTCAGTGGTCAGAGCGAGGGGACATTTTCTAGGCTAATTGAGCTTTGCCCCCAATTCCACCCTCTCCAAGAAAGAGATGCCTTATTATTCGATTATTAGAACGTGCTTTAAATAGTACCTCCATTCTCTTCCTCACCCATCAAGTGGGGGTCTCCACGGGGAAGATGCTGCCCTGGGGAACAGTCTCCCAATCTACATCTGAAAAGGGAAGTCTGTAGAGGAGCTGGTCTCCCCACCAGGGATGGAACCTGCTTCCATTTCATTTCCACGTGGGGGTGATTCTCAGGCTGTGACAATTAAAAAGAAGGAAAACCCATTTGCATTTTTCCTGGGTGTAATGACCTTCCAAACCAACGTTCAGTAGTCTCATTTAAAACAGTGGCGTGTGCAGTAGCATGAATAATTCAACGGCCCGGAGTTCTCCCACGCACGGGGGTTAAAAACCTTATTTCTGACCTAGTTCTAAAGTTGAATCAGTTCATGTAATCTCATATCCACACGACTTTCATTCTTTAAGGTATATTCTGTTTTACTCAACAATCTCATATCCTAAGTAAACTGAGAGTCAAGGTTTAGACACATAAATTGGCGAACCAGAGACTTAATTTGTTTTATGTAACCTGAAGCCTTAAACTTAATTAATTTTCCGTTTGGGGCACAGAGGAACCTACTGGTTCAATGTGATATGGTTATAACCAATGCAGTAATAATATCCAGACAATGAGAGGACTGGGTAGGCCCTGGGGTCCTGACCTCTCAAAGCTGTGGCTCTGACCTACAGCAGGACTTGGGTGGTCAGACTGGAAAGCTGAGGAGAGACATAGGATTAAGGACCGAGGTTCCCAGCAGGAGATCTGACACACAGCAGGATGATCTTCTCCATGCAGAAGGCTCTCCATGAAGGACTGGCTGTCTCACAGATGGTGCACCGACACAGCACCGTCCTTGCCAGAGCCTAAAGTTGCCAAAGCAGAATTTCTGGACTGGCATTGGGGAGTTCTATTTTAAATGTTCTTCCTGCACAGTTCTTGGCCCATCAGAATTGGCTTCCTGCTTGAGCAGCGGTGTATTAGGAAGCAGGGCCACTGCAGATGCTCAGTGGTGATACACTGGAGTGAAAGCCTAGTGAATGGGCAGGATGAGGCTGACTTCATCTCGAAGCAGAGTACCTCTGAGCACCTGCCTGGAATTCTTGTAAGATGTGGGCTGTGGAGGAAGAGGAGGTCCTAGAGACTCATGGGATTCTTGAGAGGCTCTTCTTGGTCCCTGGGACTCTGTTTGCCATAATAGAAGAGGTGAGGCTTCTCAGAGATGCCTTTGGATCTCCCACACTCATCTCAGTAGTCCAGCAAACCTGTCTTAGAGCATTAGTCAGATCCCCAACCAATGGGAGGGATATGCATTACAAACGGGTTGTACTAGCCTGCCTTACACAGTAGGGATTGGATTGTATAGTCCAACAATGACTGTTTGAAGACTAGAGATGCTGCTTAGTCCACCAAGCCCTGACATCCCAATCTGGTGCTGAGGTGGGGACCTGAAGACATAGCATCTGATAACAGTAGAGGACAGGACCAGCAGGAAGAGAAAGGATGTGCTCACCCACAAAGGCAGACAACCCTGCATTCCTCAGATCTCTTCACACCTAGGCAGCCCTAGAAGATGCTTCATCCTGTAGGGGAGGGTATCCCCACTCCATTAATTTTTCCTGAAAATACCTTCCAGACCTGCTCAGAAACAAGTCTGTTGGTTCTGGATCCCTTTGAATTGGGATTAACTGTCATAGACAGAATGTTTTCTTTGCTTGATCGATGCTATCATTATCTGTAGGGAACTGACATTTCTTTAAGTCTCTCCAGGAAATATCTCGAGACAGAGAGGTGTCCTTTTAATTCGAAGGCCACCAGACTAGAGAGCTGTAATGTTATTCCCCATAACTCAATGCTGTCCTGAGATAGATGCTAGAAGGTGATAGGTGTCCCATTAATATGTGTGCTGGGGAATGGGAGTTTGGCCTCCCAGTTCAGACAGTTCCTAAAGAAAGCAGCATTGTAGAAGACACCACTTTGCTCTCACATCCAGACTTCTGTGTCCTGTGATGTACCAAGCTTTTTGATTCTGCCTTGCAGTGTTTGGCTTGGGCAGTTGCTGCCTAGAGGGTGTCTGAACCCCCTTAAGGTGTGACTTGACAAGTCGCATGAGATGAGTATCAGGCTAAGAGGCCGTTGGTGGTCATGAAGTCTGTCTGTTTTGGTCAATTGAGGACAGCTGATGGGGTCCCCTCCATCACTCCTAAGTGACTTGTTTCCATGTAGGATCACTAGTGAGAGAGTGATAGTTACAGAACACATCTTGTTCTGCCAAGAGAAGAATATCTACAAGTCCAAAGGAAACACAGGCATAGAATAGTAAGATGATACTGAGGTCTTAAAAGTTTGCCTGTCACTAGCAGCAGAATTGACCAGGATGGCTGAGAGGAATCACCCAGTTGCAGGACCCAATAACATTCCAGGTCACTGCTCGAATCTGGTTGTTCTAGAAGATGGGAAACAGACTGCGGAGCTGCCAGGTGTCTTTGTGTTTCCCTTGCCGATCGGCTCTCTGTGCCGATTAGTCTTTGTTAGCTTGACACAAGCTGTATCATCTTAGAAGAGAGAATATTCTCCATCAAATTGGCCTGTAAGCAAGTGGGCGGGAGCATCTTCTTGATCAGCAGTTAATGTGGGATGGGCCAGCCCATTGTGAACGGAGCAACCTAGGACTTGTGGTTCTGGAGTGTATAAAATTAACCAAGTAGAGTGATCCATGAGGAACAAGTCAATGAGCAGAGATCCTCTCTGGTCTCTGCTCCAGTTTCTGCCTCCAGGCTGCTGCTTGAAGTCTTTATATCCTGGGGCTTTCCCTGAACACCTCAGGTGTACTTGGCCTGGAGCCTACCTGGAAGCAGTCTAGAAACCTTCCTTCCTAGTGGGGCTCAGAAGGAGGATGGTTCAGTCCCATGCTGGACTGCATGGAGGCCTTTCAGAGATTCAGAATGGGGATCAAGAGAGGGCAAAGATGGGAAAGCAGAAGCTATGGAGCCCTCGATGGATCACAGTTCCTGCAACCCACGGCTTGTGTTGAGGCTTGAAGGCCCCGTCTCTCACAGGCTTCTATCCCACTGCTAGAGACACCCATCATGAACTGGGAGGCCGTTAAGGAGCAGCTGGACTGCTGAAGGCAGGAAACAGTGAGGTCTGCAGACTGCTCAGGGCCCTCCAGCTCTGACATGCTAACACGCTGAAGCCGGGATGGGAGGAACAGGGAAGGGATGGAGGGATACAATGCGCACCTGCTTGCCAAGTCTGGCTAGAGGCCAGGCAACAGCCTGAATCATCAGCACAGTCTGCTGAGGTTGCAGTCCCCAGTGAGTGAAGGCCCTGCTTCCTCGCTGCTAGATCAACCGCTCTGATGTATTTTCCTCCTTACAGTCAGTTCTGGGACAGTTCTTTGATGACCTCTGCTCAGGCCGATTGAACCACTTGCCAGCAGACATGGTGATCTGGGAATACCCAGTCATGCCCTGTTCTCTGGTACCCTGCAGAGCCCTTGATCCAGGATAGGCACCTGCTGTGTGTCCATCTGCCCCACTCCTCTGGCCTCAGCCTCATGCATCCGTTGCCCAGGGCACCTGTGGCTCCTCTGTAGGCCCTGACTCCTAGTCTCTCCTCCTGCATGTTGTCCCCATGCTCTGAGCAGTCTCCAGCAGGACAGTTCCTGAGTACATCTTTGTACGCCTCTCCCTCAGAACCTGCTACTGCATTTTCAGATGAGAAAACGGAGGCTCCAAATAATGAGGTCACTTACCTCATAGGAGGAAGGCTAGGCTATGAGCACAAATCTGTATCTCCATGCATCCCTCCCTCTGCAATGGACTGGGGCTCCCCTACCATCTTCTGTCTCACCCAAGTCTCCTGGAAGCTTCCTCAGATGAGCAACCGCTCTCTGCAGGGCTCTGTAAAGGTGCAGGGTGGGTCCACAGAAGGTCCCTTCTGTGATGCATTTGGGAAAGGATTGCATGCCACCCAGCGTGGAGAGGCTGCTTGCTGGCAGGTGGCTGTGACCAGATAGTCCCCAGGGCTCAAGGAGGCAGGACGATGTCTTTAACCTCAGCATCTTCCACCCAGTGGCGCTGGAGATCACCACAGACTCTGACGTGTGCAAACTCTGACATCTTAGTCCCCAGATGTCGAGGGTGGGTCTCGGTTGGGAATTATAGATTGGAGTCTCCAAGCATCCACAGCACTAGCACCGATATTGTGTCTGCCGAATCAAACTAAAACCAAAGCACATCAAGTCCCCCATGATGTGAGATGTGGCAGGTGAGTCTGAGGTGTGAAGAGCATTCCCAGGATGTTGGTTTTCAAATATGTTCTTGTGCTTTTCTTACCCAGCACAAGAGAGGCTCTGGGAAGCCCCGGAAGGCCCCATCCTATCCTTGTTATAGCCACTGCTGAGAGCTGCGTCACCTGTGGTTGGAACCCTGGACCGCTTGCCTCCAATGCCCTTCTTCATGCACGCTGTCTTCTGTTTCACTTCTTCCAGAAGGGGTCCAGAGCTGAGTTCGGTTTAAGGAAGGAAAACTGAGAAACTTCAGGGGATAATGCAGTGTTTCTTCTAGAACTCCTGGCATTTTCTGAACATTCCTGAAAGGTGGACTGAGCATCAAAGTGGTTAACAACTCATCAGGTTGCCAGCTGGTCCCATGAATGAATATTCCAGCAAGGCATAGTTGGAGATACCATGGGAAAGATTTACAGGGAACCGAGGGAAGGGTTCCCAAGGGAATCATGGGAGGCATGCATAGGGCAGTATGTAGAGAGAATATCTTGTGTATTGTAGGAATGTGTCACCTGTTAATTAAAAAGTCTATGGCAGGTAATAGGAGGTGGGACATCTGGGAGGAGAAAGGATTCCAGGAGAGAGCTAGGCTGGGAAGATGTGAAGAGATAGACACGTGTACTGAGCACAGGTAACCAGCCATGTGGAGGAATGTGGATCAGAATAAGTGAGATATTGTTAGTTATGGTCGAGTCAGAGTAAAGTGTAGCTATATGGCCAAGGTACCTGTAAACATATTTTGAGTCTGAGTCTTATCTATGGGAGCATGAGGTTGGAAGGCGAGGCTGGGCCTAACTTCAACACCGGTGAGTGGTTCTAACTGCCTCTTCAGTGATGTCTGAGGACTGAACATCCACCCCTAACACATGACATTCAGATAATCTCTGTACTGTAAGTTTCAGAAGCCACTCTGCTAACTGGGAGTACATAGTGCTATGCTGGGCTAGATGGGTGACCCCCAGCGAAACCCACAGTAGAGTTCCTGAACTAGGTTTGGCCCCCAACAGGTAGTACGTGGCAGCACACTGTCAGATCACACCAGCAGGAGTGTGAGGCAGGGGAGATGCCATGATTGTGTTGGTAGCTTGGTCTTTGTGGATGTCACAATGATAAAGGTATGGCAGTGGGTATTCACTGAGTTCATTGTGCACTATACATCAGTTTGTTGTCCATGGGCTGTTCCAGCCTCATGGCCACTCAGCCACAATCCCCATTTTACAAGGACACAGGTCATTTTGTGTGTTTAAGCTTCTTGCATTCACAGCTAGTGAGTGGAAGTCCGTCTATGTCCCCCTGGTCCATAGCTAGAAATCTCAGTACCATATGCCTTCTGCACTTCAGCCTGTTTGCTGCAGTCCCTTCCACAAGGCCAAACACAACAGCTTCCTCCTGCAAGAGAGCAATACTTGCTAGCGATTCAGAAAACGCATGCCTGTGTGTCTGGTGCTGGCTGCACATGTGCTGCTGTTGTAAGTGGTGGCTAAGACCCTGTGAGGATGGCAAGTCTGTCGTTTCCACATCCCCTTTTTCATGTCTGCGTGTTCTAGCAGAAGTGACCTGGGGTTCCATGAGGTGTGGCTGCAGACTGGACTGGGGACACTCTGACAGAGATAACGTAGTACAATGATAGATGTATCTAGAATGCTGTGATTTCAAAGAAGAGGACTCTGGGCCATTGTCAGAAGTGGGAAAAGTAGCTGATCAGGAAGAGAAGACATGGGAGAAGCAGACCAGTGAGGGCTGGGTTCAAAGTCTGAGGAGTAGACATCTTTCCCATCACTAGAGCTTGTGGGTACCTTTGTCTTCTCCCCTTAAGACGCCTTTGACCTGGTGCTAAGGTGTTTCCGAGGTTTGCCAGGGTTCTCCGGAGAAAGAAGCCTCAGTGTGTGTGTGTGTGTGTGTGTGTGTGTGTGTGTGTGTGTGTGTGTGTGTAATATATTATTACAAGAAATGGGCTCCATGTTTATGGAGGGCAAGAAGTCCCATTCTTGTTTGTTTACAAGCTAAAGACCAGAAACACTTGTGGTCCCATTTCTGTCCAAGGCAGAAGGGTTGAAGAATAAGTCCCAGGCACTGAGCTGAACTCAGGAAAAGGCCAGTGTTCAGGACACAGCACTCAGGTAGAGTGAATCCTTTTATCATAGAGTGAATTCTCCTTTATCTTCCTATTCAAACCTCAGTTGATTGGCTAAGTCCTCCATGTGAGGGACTCATCTCCACTCAGGCCAACAATGGTCCTAACACTCTCAGAGAACTGCCCTCAGCACTGAATAGAGCTGAGCCAGCTCTCTGGGAAGTTCAGTCAAGTTTATGCAGAAAATGAGCTTCCATAAGCCATCTGGGATAAGCAATAGGATGATCAGACCAGGCAAGGGTGGAGGGCGTAAAGGACACCGTGCAGGTGTCCCCGAAGAGCATGGAGAAGACTGGAGAGAAGTGACTCGTCACAGCAGTTGTCTGCTGGGAGGATGGAGCTCAGGTGATAGCTTTGTATAGTGTTAGAGCTGGGCAGTGGGCAGCAGAGGCAGCCGCGTTCCCTGGCCTCACGGAGGCTCTGTGTAGGAGCTGTACTATGGATGTTGTCTCAGACGCTGAGGCTGAGCCTACCCCACACTTGCTGAGGTCTGCAGGGCTGCCTCGGCGAAGCAGAGAAGAACATCTTCACCTTTGCTTGGAAACCAGAGACACTTTCCATCCTCTGAGATCTAGTTTTTAAGTCCTGCTGTGGCCCGCTTTTCTGCAGCATGACTGCCATCTCCTCAGCTAATTCTCCCTTTCACTTCAATCTCTCCTCTCCTGGCTTCTGGGCACTTCTTTCCTGCTCTGAGCCAGCAAGAGCTTTGATAAATCTATCAGCTCTAACAACCTGGATTCAGGCCACTTCTCAGGTGAGTGGCAAATCTGTCATAAAGTCCTTAGTGGTAAGCTGCAGTGAGTTTAAGGGTAAGCCTTGGATAGTTATTAAACTGAAGGCCTTACAAGAAGAAAGGTAGATTTTTAAAAAAAAATGTGATAGAATTCCTCTAACCAATATCCCCTGTCCTGGTTTGCTGGATTCTAGAGACCTGCTAAGGCCCTTGCAGCATCATCCCCATCCCGGCTCAGTGCTGTCCTGCTGGCTCAGGATAGCCTATTACACCTGGGAACTCTGGCCTCATTTCATCATACCTCAGTTTGGGGTCTGGTTACTTGGCTGCTTTGGGGCATGCATAGGAAATCGTGTAGGCACCATATCATATGTGTATGCACATATACATGTATACTTTATGTAAAAGCATTTGTGGGCTTCTGTATCTATGACACGGTATATCTCAAATGTAAAATGTATGCATACATGTGCACGCCTGTGCATATGTATATCTTGGTTGTAATCAATGCATAGATATGTACACGGGTATGTCTGTGCATATATAAGCATATATATGTATATGTATATATGAAGGTGCATGTGTTTCAGCTGTATACCCAGGTGCATAGAAACACAGCCACGCTATCCCTGTGAAAGGTAGAGTGAGATCATCTCATGCAGATCTGATTATTGCTAATGGGATCAGGAGGCACAGCTCCGTGTGTCCATATGGGAATCAGAGCCCTTCCACCCACTGCTCCCGTCACCCGGAACTGAGGTCCAGCCTTCCAGTGAGATGGGGGCCAGCCAGTTGGCACCATTTAAGGGTGCATTTCATATCTGTAAGCAAGCACCCTGCCTCAGGTTGACTTCCACCTTCAACAAGGTCTTAGAGCAGGCTTTGGATACTGGACAGGAAGCCTTGGGTCAGATGGTCCCAAGGCCTTGGAGAAACAGGCTGGTAACAATCTCGCAGCAGCTCCCAGCAGTTCAGCGCTTTAACTGACAGTACCTCCTTCTAGGTACTGTCCTGGGGCCGATGGCCCTTGACTTACTGTGGTTTTGAAAACAAAGCCTCAGAATCCAGGCATTTTTAAAAACAGCGTTTCTCTGAGTAACCCTGGCTGTCCTGTAACCTGATTTGTAAACCAGGCTTGCCTTGAATTCAGAGATCCACCTGCCTCTACTTCCCTAGTGCTGGGAAGTGTGCCACTATGCCTGGCTCAAATTCAGGCTTGCTCTCTGCCCACTGGAAGGCTAAGAACTTGATCCCTGATTTGTAAGTTAGGAGGATGATAGAAGACAGGGCTATGCCAGCTTTGCTAGGAAGAAACTGAGGCACTCCAGTTGACCCTGCACAGAACCTAAAATTAGGGTGGGGATCAGCACGGGGTCAATGCCTGCAAGGTGTGAGATGCTGAGGAAGCCCCGGGAAAACGATCAGAGTAGACAAAGTCTTGAGTGAATGTGCATGGCCATCTCAATGACCCCAGTGCCTCAGATCCACAAGAGGTCAGAATGGGGAGTGTTGAGCCCTTTCCTCCTTGAGGATGACTGCAGCCTGAGGCTGCTCCCCACAGAGACAGCTGTGCTGCCTTGTTCATTCATACACAGTAAACCTGTCTTTTTTTTTTTTATTAACTTGAGTATTTCTTATATACATTTCGAGTGTTATTCCCTTTCCCGGTTTCCGGGCAAACATCCCCCCCCCCGTCCCCTTTCTTATTGATATTCCCCTCCCCATCTTCCCCCCATTGCCGCCCTCCCCCCACCAGTCTAGTTCACTGGGGGTTCAGTCTTAGCAGGACCCAGGGCTTCCCCTTCCACTGGTGCTCTTACTAGGATATTCATTGCTACCTATGAGGTCAGAGTCCAGGGTCAGTCCATGTATAGTCTTTAGGTAGTGACTTAGTCCCTGGAAGCTCTGGTTGCTTGGCATTGTTGTTCATATGGGGTCTCGAGCCCCTTCAAGCTCTTCCAGTTCTTTCTCTGATTCCTTCAACGGGGGTCCTATTCTCAGTTCAGTGGTTTGCTGCTGGCATTCGCCTCTGTATTTGCTGTATTCTGGCTGTGTCTCTCAGGAGCTATCTACATCCGGCTCCTGTCGGCCTGCACTTCTTTGCTTTATCCATCTTGTCTAATTGGATGGCTGTATATGCATGGGCCACATGTGGGGTAGGCTCTGAATGGGTTTTCCTTCTGTGTCTGTTTTAATCTTTGCCTCTCTATTCCCTGCCAAGGGTATTCTTGTTCCCCTTTTAAAGAAGGAGTGAAGCATTCACATTTTGATCATCCGTCTTGAGTTTCATTTATTCTAGGCATCTAGGGTAATTCAAGCATTTGGGCTAATAGCCACTTATCAATGAGTGCATACCATGTGTGTTTTTCTGTGATTGGGTTACCTCACTCAGGATGATATTTTCCAATTCCAACCATTTGCCTACGAATTTCATAAAGTAATTGTTTTTGATAATTGAGTAATATTCCATTGTATAGATGTACCACATTTTCTGTATCCATTCCTCTGTTGAAGGGCATCTGGGTTCTTTCCAGCTTCTGGCTATTATAAATAAGGCTGCAATGAACATAGTGGAGCACGTGTCTTTGTTATATGTTGGGGCATCTTTTGGGTATATACCCAAGAGAGGTATAGCTGGATCCTCAGGCAGTTCAATGTCCAATTTTCTGAGGAACCTCCAGACTGATTTCCAGAATGGTTGTACCAGTCTGCAATCCCACCAACAATGGAGGAGTGTTCCTCTTTCTCCACATCCTCGCCAGCATCTGCTGTCACCTGAGTTTTTGATCTTAGCCATTCTCACTGGTGTGAGGTGAAATCTCAGGGTTGTTTTGATTTGCATTTCCCTTATGACTAAAGATGTTGAACATTTCTTTAGGTGTTTCTCAGCCATTCGGCATTCCTCAGCTGTGAATTCTTTGTTTAGCTCTGAGCCCCATTTTTTAATAGGGTTATTTGTCTCCCTGCGGTCTAAGTTCTTGAGTTCTTTGTATATTTTGGATATAAGGCCTCTATCTGTTGTAGGATTGGTAAAGATCTTTTCCCAATCTGTTGGTTGTCGTTTTGTCCTAACCACAGTGTCCTTTGCCTTACAGAAGCTTTGCAGTTTTATGAGATCCCATTTGTCAATTCTTGATCTTAGAGCATAAGCCATTGGTGTTTTGTTCAGGAAATTTTTTCCAGTGCCCATGTGTTCGAGATGCTGCCCTAGTTTTTCTTCTATTAGTTTGAGTGTATCTGGTTTGATGTGGAGGTCTTTGATCCACTTGGACTTAAGCTTTGTACAGGGTGATAAGCATGGACCGATCTGCATTCTTCTACATGTTGACCTCCAGTTGAACCAGCACCATTTGCTGAAAATGCTATCTTTTTTCCATTGGATGGTTTTGGCTCCTTTGTCAAAAATCAAGTGCCCATAGGTGTGTGGGTTCATTTCTGGGTCTTCAATTCTGTTCCATTGGTCTATCTGTCTGTCTCTGTACCAATACCATGCAGTTTTTATCACTATTGCTCTGTAATATTGCTTGAGTTCAGGGATAGTGATTCCCCCTGAAGTCCTTTTATTGTTGAGGATAGTTTTAGCTATCCTGGGTTTTTTGTTATTCCAGATGAATTTGCAAATTGTTCTGTCTAACTCTTTGAAGAATTGGATTGATATTTTGATAGGGATTGCATTGAATCTGTAGATCGCTTTTGGTAAAATGGCCATTTTTACTATATTAATCCTGCCAATCCATGAGCATGGGAGATCTTTCCATCTTCTGAGGTCTTCTTCAATTTCTTTCTTCAGAGTCTTGAAGTTCTTATTGTACAGATCTTTTACTTGCTTGGTTAAAGTCACACCGAGATACTTTATATTATTTGGGTCTATTATGAAGGGTGTCGTTTCCCTAATTTCTTTCTCGGCTTGTTTCTCTTTTGTGTAGAGGAAGGCTACTGATTTATTTGAGTTAATTTTATACCCAGCCACTTTGCTGAAGTTGTTTATCAGCTGTAGTAGTTCTCTGGTGGAACTTTTGGGATCACTTAAATATACTATCATATCATCTGCAAATAGTGATATTTTGACTTCTTCTTTTCTGATCTTTATCCCCTTGACCTCCTTTTGTTGTCTGATTGCTCTGGCTAGAACTTCAAGAACTATATTGAATAAGTAGGGAGAGAGTGGGCAGCCTTGTCTAGTCCCTGATTTTAGTGGGATTGCTTCAAGTTTCTCTCCATTTAGTTTAATGTTAGCAACTGGTTTGCTGTATATGGCTTTTACTATGTTTAGGTATGGGCCTTGAATTCCTATTCTTTCCAGGACTTTTATTATGAAGGGGTGTTGAATTTTGTCAAATGCTTTCTCAGCATCTAATGAAATGATCTTGTGGTTTTGTTCTTTCAGTTTGTTTATATAATGGATCACGTTGATGGTTTTCCGTATATTAAACCATCTCTGCATGCCTGGGATGAAGCCTACTTGATCGTGGTGGATGATTGTTTTGATGTGCTCTTGGATTCGGTTTGCCAGAATTTTATTGAGTATTTTTGCGTCGATATTCATGAGGGAAATTGGTCTGAAGTTCTCTTTCTTTATTGGGTCTTTGTGTGGTTTAAGTATAAGAGTAATTGTGGCTTCATAGAAGGAATTCGGTAGTGCTCCATCTGGTAAACCTGTCTTCTTGATCTGAGTGTATGAAGTCAATGCTTCCAGGTTGTCATTGGTGTTTCCAACAGAGTTCACGTGGCCAACTAGATTCTGGCCTTTTCTGTCTGTCTGTCTGTGCCTGTCCTTTCTTGTTGCCCAGTCAGTTTCCAGGACTCAGCCATCTGGGATGTGGCAGGGAGGGGCATCAAATATAAGTGTGTAGAGACAAGAACAGAATCTCGGTATCGCAGCAATAACAGAGAGAGTGGAGCTGACAGTGGGTCCTCGGTGCAGGGAGAACTGACAGTCTATGAATATTCCAGCTGTTGACCATCCAACAACCCCCTTTGCAAAGAATGCATGACCCCAGACAGCCCCCTTTAGGGAATGCCTGCCTCATGGCTGTGCATAACCTGCCGCACAGCCACACTTAGCACTGTCTTTGAGGGCCTGTACCCATCACTGTTTTGTCTGCCTTCTCTGGTAGTCAGGCATCCTCAGTATAGGCAGGGGCCTGTGTCAGCCAGAAGTTTAAGCTTCTCTAACTAGTCCAGCATAATGTGCCATTAGCTTTCTTCCGGTTGGGGTCAGAGGCAGGTAGGCCTTTCTTTGAGACTCTCCAACTCTACTTCCAGGAACAATTCAAAGAGAGATATTATCAGAGCAATTTCCTCTGCGGGGCCAGGTGTAAGTAACTCCTGGTCAAGTATGTGGGGGCAGGAAGGGAAGACCTGTTCCATGGCTTCAGGCAGGGGCTCTGCCCTTTGAGAGTGGGAGCTGATCAGACACTATGTAGGAGGCCCCATGCTTGTGGGGATACCTGGGAATCCCACAGAGAAGAGCAGAGAGTAGGGTGTCTGCCTTGCCTCCCTTAGGACACCCTGGTACAGGCTAACTGTACACCTCTCCCAGTGGAGAATGAGCCTTAAGGGGATCAGAGAGGGGCCCAGGCTTAGCCACGGAGCCTACCTGCTTCCTCTTAGTCCCGACTGCAGAGATTTGAGCAGAGTGTGTCTCAGAGGACATGAGGAGCCTTCCAGTCCCAAGGCTCCAAAAGTCGGCTACCAAGGGCACCAGGTTTGTGGACTGGGATAATTATCCTTAGATAAGGCTGCTCCCAAGAACAGAGAGCACTCGCAAGCTTGAATGCATGCATAACTCTCACATTCTCCACACAACCAAAGTGGCAGGTTCCCCCACACACTCCCTCAAGCACTCACATTCACACCAAACCAAATCCCTGCAGGATTCACTTCATACAGCCGCCCCATAGCTCTCAGCCAGGATGGCCACACCTCTTTCTTGATGAGTTCAGACTAAATGTGTAGTCTTTGAAGTCTGACTTCCTGTTTAGCTGTTCTGCTGGGATAGGTGCCCAGCACACATAACCTGAAGTCTGGTGGACAGACATCCTCTCTCTTGGTGTCTCAAGAGGGGCTCTGTAGGCCAGGAAGCACGGCTGGTGGGGAACAGCCCAGCTGAATCCATCAAAGCCACTGAAGTGCTAGCATTGTGCCCAGGATGATGTGCTCAAGGGGTGAAAGGGTTTTGCCACTCTCTCGCTTCTGTCAAGGCCATGGATGTTGTTTCTGCTGTTTGTTTGAGAAAGGGTGGATCTCAGAATAAACTTCTTGTTGGAATTTACTATATTGACTAAGCCCGCTTTGAACTCACACAGCTTTTGACTTTGGATGGTTTTGATGGGGAGATGGTTAAATGATATCTGTGGATCGCGTGGAGGGTAAGGTACAAGCTAAAATGATTGATGTTTGTAAAGGAGATAAAATATTATAAATAAATATCATCATCACAGCTGGGATCTTTATGCCATCCCCGGTTGGTCTTTTTTTATGGATTGGGATTTTCCACATTGGTGATTGCTTTCAACTACATCTTGTGTAAGATCCTACCCCCAGCCACTCCTGGAGTGATTCTGTATGTGGTCCAGGACTCCTGGGGACCTTGGGGAGTAAGTAGATGTAGCCCTTGTCCTGGGCAGTGGCATCCACATGGGAAGGTGGGAGGAACCCATGCCTAGGGAACCCAAAGGAGGAGGAGTCTTATCAAAGGAACACCTACAAAGTAGGGTAGAGGGACAGCCAAGGCAGTGACCCCAGGGCTTCTCCTGTGGAGTACTTCCTGTGTGCCTTGCATATGGCCACCTGAGGACACAGAGGTTCAGAGGCTCACACAGGACACCCACACAGGCAGGTGTAGGTGTCTTCTTACCCACTGACTACCTTGTACCCAGCTATCGAGTCCTGAAGGCCTGAGGCAGTGGGATGCCCAGGCAATGGCTTGCACCCCACTGATGAGCTGCGCTGTTGTTTCAGTTTTACTTATGTTGCTGTGCCGCCTGGGCTTTGTCAACTTTGACAGAAATAAGAGTCACCCAGAAAAGGGGCATCTCAGTTGAGAAATGACTTCATTCAGATCGGCCTGTGGCCATGTCTGCGGTACATTTTCCTAATTAATGATTGATGCGAGAGCCTTCAGCCC